>NC_051320.1:61614466-61734466 GCF_015220235.1 Choloepus didactylus | reverse complement strand
TTACCTGCCTATCTCCGCAGAGCTGTCACCTATGGTAATACAGTTCCAAACACTTTCTAATCATTACTCATTCAGGCAGCATTCATTCTGTAGCCAGCAAAAAAAGAAAAAAAAAATAAGTTTAGGTGTCTCTTTGAATTCTGGACAGAACAAGGTGCTTTCTTTCACAGTCCCCTTCAGGCCTTTAATATACTGTGTGTGTTAGAGTGTACCAACATAAAGTGAGTCCATTAAAATAATGTCCAGAGGAGGCAGTAAGACAGTTAAGACATCAGGAACACGTGGCAATCCATTCTGAACAATGTAAAGAGACCACTGGGGTTAGGCAAGCTTTTGTTCTCAGCAGCAATCCTTTGCTGGAGCAAAGAGCTCAGAGTAAACAGCTTTTGTGCATATAAAAATCTCTGAGAGAGGCAGAAAAGGGTGATGGGAGGCGATTGGCTTCCCTGGGCTGAGGGCAGAGATAGCACTTGGTACACAAAGGACTTGAAAGTACCAGTGAGCACTTATGTAGGAGTAGCATGGCATTAAACAGTTCAATAGTAATAAAATGTCTATGTGCTACGATTTACTCTCTTTGGGTGGTTAGACTTGCAACATAAGAAACATCCTACTTTAATGCATTCATGCAAATTATTATTTCATGCCTGGCCATTCAATATTCTCTCACAGGACAAAGCACTATAAATGACACTGTGGAAAGTTACAAACAACTCACTAATCTAACCTTTGTCACTCAACTGAGAACTCTGGAGGGTCAGGATCTTATTAGTCTTGATACTGCTCTATCACAATACTTGTGACATTGCAGATGTTTAATTATTATTTTTGACTAAATGAGTAAATAGGTGAGTAAATGACTAAAAAAACTAATAAATGAAACTCTTTGGGGAGACAAGACCATTCAAGTATATATACATATACATACGTACACACATATATAATATTTATGTAGTTATACACGCATACATACGTATATGAATAATGAAAAAGAGCTTTACTTGGAAGAATCTCAAACTGTACTTTGATGAAGAAAAGATATTTTGGTAAAGAGGAAATGAGATTGCATTAATAATAAGGGGACTTCCACATGACTATGAGTCACAGGAGAGAACTTAGGAGAACATGAGTCAAGGTGTATGAGGCCAGTAGATGAAAGGCATTCATTTAAGGTCTTCATGGGGAATTTTAAATAGATTTGTGTGGCAATGTAGGGGCAACTAAATGTTTCAGAGTAATTCAATCAAAGTAGATTTATAAGTATGGTCTTATGTCAAAGGAAACATGTAGGAGGATGTGCTGGTTTGAATCTGTTATGTAGCCCATGAAAGACCATGTTCTTTAATCCAATCTTGTGGGTGCAGACTTATTGTGGGTGGGACCTCTTGATTAGATTATTTCCATGGACACATGACCCTGTCTATTCAAGGTGAGTCTTAATTAGTTTACTGGCATTCTCTATGAGAGGATAAAAGGCAGAGACATTTTGAAGAGAGCTCAGAGACACTTAGAGAAAAAATGCCCAGCGACTTTTTGGAGACAGCTGTTGAAACCAGAATCAGAAGAGAAGCTAAGAGATGAAATCCCGAGTTTGCTCCAGAGAAGCTAAGAGAAGACACAAGGGAGGTAAGAGAGAGAAGCTTAGACAGAGGCCCAGAGACATTTTGGAGGAAGCAACAGAAACCAGAACCTAACCCCAAGAAAGGCCCAGCACACTCCAACCATGTGCCTTCTCATGTGACAGAGGAACCCCAGATGCCATTGGCCTTTCTTCAGTGAAGTTATCCTCTTGTTGCTTAGTTTGGACACTTTTATTGCCTTAGAATTGTAAATCTGTAACTTAATAAACCCGCTTTATAAAAGCCGATCCATTTCTGGTATTTTGCACTTCAACAGCTTTAGCAAACTGAAACAGAGCATGTAAAAGAACTGTTGACTAAAATTTCTAGATTCAAAATTACTACACAGAAAGAAAGATGATGTTTTATATGTGGTTCAAAAAAAAATCATAAACCATTAAATTCTACTTGGTATAATGAATCACTTAAAAGAACTTCTTCAGTCTTAAGTTAGATATTAATAAACTTAACCTTCCTAGTTATGATATATAACAATTATATAGAGAAACAGGACTGGTTTTAAAGAAATTGCTCCTTAAAGCATTCACTTTTGAGGATGACACTTTTAAATCAAATTTACAAGTTCCATGAACACATCAGAGGCATGGTACTGTAGGCCTCCTAAATACAACTTCGGTATACTTCTAAACCACGTGTTCTCAGACAGGTACCTAACTGCTCAGAGCTACCGTGTTCATATCTGACACATATTTCATAGAGTTCTTCAAATTAAAGGAGATAACACATTTGAAAGCATCCACTCAGTGCCCTGGTACACAGCTGTTTTAAGAGCATTGGCAAAGGGTGGGAGTAGATGCAGAGTAGGAGCCTGTCATCTCTGGTTTTACAACATTAAATGAATTTTAAAGATGTATCTCCACTTAATAGCAGAGCTGTCTGTTGCAAATCAACACATTAGGAACCTCAATTTGAAGATTTCATTCAAATATGGAATATGAAAGAATTATTCAAGAAGCCTTAAACCCTTGAGATATTTTTATGTATGATTTAGTGATTCAGATTGGATACTGAGGTAGACCACGTATTTCCTGCCTCTCCCTGGAGGAAGACTATACTTCTCTGCCACTTTGACAGGCTGTGGGTGGAACTTGCCTTGGCCAGTGAAATATGTGTCTAGTGATATGTGTCACTACCTGCTGAAAGCTTTGAAGACCAGCTTGTGCTTTACCATAGTCTCTTTTCCCTCTCTTGGAAGACACACATTCTTCCAGATAGTGGTTCTGTGATCTCAGAGCATGAAATGAAGACAGTGCGGGGTAGTGCTTGAGCTAGCCTGCAATGATTATGCAGCATCAGTTGTTTTAAGTCACCAAGATTTTTGGGGTTGTTTGTTTTGCAGCTTAATCCAGCCTATCCTGACTGATATAGACATTAATATCTGAGATCTTGTAAACAGTGGAAATCCAAAGTATCTAGTTTCTAGAGGCTCCATTACAGACTCTATGTTTTAAGTCAATCCAGAAACATATAATTTACATTTTCTGTAAAATTATATTCCCTTCTCAAATATAAGGACTACTGCAATATATATGAAAACCGTTTTAAAATTTATTTGCATATTTGCTCAAGGAGTGTGTGATGGTTAGGTTCATGTGTCAACTTGGCCAGGTGACCCAGCTGTCTGGTCAAGCAAACACTGGCCTAACAATTGCTGTGAGGACGTTTGAGGCTGGTTGATAAACCAACAGGCTGGTTTATTGGATCATCAGTCAATTGACTGTAGCTGTGACTGATGACTCATCAAAGGGCGTGCCTTCCACAATGAGAGAATGCAATTGGCTGGATTTGATCCAATTAATCAGTTGAAGACTTATAAGCAAGACAGATAGAGGACCTTCACTTCTTCGGCTGCCCAGTGAAGCATTTCCTGAGGAGTTCGTCGAAGTTGCTGGTTCATTTCCTGAGGAGTTCATCGGACATCTTCCTTGGAGTTGACAGTTTGCTGACTGCTCTACAGAATTTGGACTCGTGCATACCCACAGTCACGTGAGTCACTTTTACAATTTGATAATCAGAGACACCTCTCATTGATTCTATTTCCCTATAGAACCCTAACTAATACAGAGTGGTTTCAAGGTAGATATATTTATCTGAATTCCAATTGTTGTCAGCTATAGTTTTCTTGCATTCACACTCAGTGTTTAGGTTCCTGCTGTTTTTCACTCTATATATCCTGCTTTGAAAATAAGATGTAAAATAGACACAACAGAATTTTTTTGTCATTACTTTCACCAGATTTTCTATTCATGAATATTTAAGAACCAGCTAGAGGGTATTCTTAAATAATTTTCTCAAAAAGAATATATATGGAGCATATTTTTCAACCTTGTAAATGTCTTGTTTTCATCTCATATGAAAATTCAGGATGGCTCGGTATGAGATTTTTCTTTCTCATTAGAATTCTCTAATTTGCACTATCCAAAATGGTAGCCACTTGGCATAAAAGATTTGAGAATCTTCCTGGAGAAAAAGGATGCATTTAAGATTAATAGTAATAGCATATGTTAGGTGTTCAATAAATGGTGTAGATAATAAGTGCAGCAGGGCAGAAGAGAAAGGCTGCACACTGTGGGCTGTTGGTAAAATTTCAAAAATATGTGAGTTAAGTTTCAGAAATAAAGTCCTTCAATAACCTAAGGAAACACATTGCAGGGGAAGTATAAGCAAATGAGAAAGATCGGAATATGTGTAGAACATTCAGAGGACAGTACGTGATAGATTTTGGAAAGTTGAGAGGAGTTTATATAAAGAAATAGTGATAGACAACTTTGGCCACATAAGTGAATGGTGATAGATAAATTGAGCCAGATTGTAGGGGCTATAAATCCTATGCTAGGCCAATGTTCAAATATATATATACATATTTGAATATTTAACTAAATATATGTGTTTATATATGTATATGCATACACATACATATTTTTCTATTTTAAAAATTTACTCCAATGAACATATATTACTTTTAAAAGAAAAGCTATATGATAATTATGTACAGTCATTACAGAAACAAGCTGTGAGAAAAATATGATAAGCTTTTGTAAAGTGTAGATTTACACAGTATAGAAGGCTAAATAAATCATGGTAAAGTTCATTCAGTCAGTAGCTACTTAATGTATCAGGCACTGTGCCTTGGGGCAGCTGTCTTTCAACTGATATATGTGAATAGCAGAATGTACATGATGCTCCAAGAGGTGTGCCTGCATGGGTAGATTCAAGAGAATCATTTTCTGGGTTTTCAATAATGCACTCAAAGTTGCTTATCTTTTTTGCTTTTACCTTTCTGACCTTCCACATCACAAAAGTCCTTCTCTTGGTTTACAAATGAAGGGCACAATCCCTTAATCTTACAGCACATCACTGCAAGGTATTAAAACCACCAGGGCACCAAAACCAAGGGCCTGTTCTAGAATATATCACTTGTAGGGTAGAATCCCACAAGAGCAATTCAAAAATGTTGAAGTAGGCTGTGGTTTATCTTCCAGGTAAGGTTCTGAGCCTTGTCTGTATATCTAACATAGGATTAGATGATTAATGATTTAGATTAGATGATTTTCTCTGAGGCAAAAATTAACATGTTTATTTGAATTGGAAAATGAAGTCAGACTTTTTCCTGACAGAAAATAAGAGTGATTTGGCTGTTTGGCATGACAATGTAGATGTACTTTGCCAATTAGAGTATATGGCAGGTTTTTTGTTGTTGCTGTTGTTTTAATGAACTGATTGAGTTAAATCTGCAGCACCAAGATTTTGATAAAAATATACTGGTGGCACATAAACAAGATGATATACACCAGTAATTATTAATAATTAATAATAGTATATTAACTAATCATAAATATTAAGAAATCAATAATTCATTTAACCTATGATTAACTTTTAGATAACAAGGACATATATCATACGTCAACATTCTTTTCGGGGAAATTTGAGATATGTCTTGTGAAATGTGTAAAACATGGAAAAATGAATCTTGGAAAAGGACACTGATAAAGTAGTGGTGGGGAGTGGTGGGAGGTGTGCAGGATGACTCATGAGAACATCAGCAGAAAGATGAGGATAATAAATTGACTTCCCTCCATTTGTGTTCATCCCTCAGAGGCTGTTGGTTAGCTCAATGTACAATTGCTGACTATCACCACATCACTGGGGTACCTTATCACATCTTTAAAATAAATGCATACTCTGCATAAGGTACATTTGACAAGTAAATTGGGAAAAGTCTTCTCTGTCAGTTAAGGATGGCAGTGGCTACCTATGAAGTAAAATGAATCATTTAAACTCAACCTCTCTTTTTTAAACAGAAAGTTGTCCAATGATATAACTCACTATTCCAATATTGGCCTCTGCATAGCCATCAAGGCTGTTAAATTTAATTTGAAAATGGAATCCATCATAAAATATTAATCATCATGGACTGCTAGTGTGGAGACACCTAGCAGTCTACTAATTATGTTGTTCACTCCTGTTGACTTTGGTCCTATCTAGGCAATCAGGCGCCATGAAGGGAGAAAAGACTAATAAAGACAATAACATTGCTAAAGATAATAATAATTACCATCGTTGTTAACATTCCTTACTAGAGACCATGGTAAGCATTCTACATGTATTCTCTAAAATTACTCTTCCCTAAAACTTTATGATTAAGGTTCTACTATCATCATCATCCTCACTTTATTTAAGAGAAAGCTGAGGTTTACAGAGATTAGGTAATATGTTCAAGTTGGCAAGTTAATAAATGGCAGAGCTAGGAATAAACCCAAGTCTTTCTGAATCCAGAGCTCAAGATATGAAGCACTAGGTGATTCAGTCACCCTATCAAAGTTTTAGTTCTTTACAGTTATGATTTTGTTTTTCTCAGTCACAAAAGTGTATATGCGTATTTTGTTTTTCACTTACAAAAAGAGTGAAGAGGCACAGATAATTCTAACCACCACATAATTAAGATAACACATTTATACTGTAAGGCATCTCAGTTACTTTTAGCACAATCTAGTTGGTGATCAGGATGACAGTGATGCTGATTCAGACATTACCACATCATGGGTCTTTGGAAGTAAGTGAAGCTTTGCGAATGACAGCTGTAGAATATTTCAAATCTTAAGAAGCCATACCTATAGAGGGCAACAAACTAGAAGATGTTGAAAAATGTGTTTGGAAAAAGAATTTGGGGCAAGATCACAGGGAAACATAAATGTCAGTCAGACAAAGGAAGTGGTAGTAAAGAGAATAATGTATTTAGAGCCAGTGGACTTTGAGTTAGAGGCTCAAATCTGACATTTAATAAATGGCTGATCTTTAGTTAGTCATATCTCTACAACTGGGACTCATTTGTAAAATACATGTAAAAAAAGGGGGGCCTACACAAATATAAACAAAATAAGGGTTATTTAATAAGCAACGGGAGTTGGAAGGGATGAATCATTGAAGAGTTTCTGAAACACAGATCATTCTACTTTATTTTGCAGAACTCATTTTAAGACAGAATCAGGGCAGGGACAAAAGCAGAACAGCAGAATGTATGGAAATAAAATGAAAAAAAAAAAGAAGCATACTGTGTCATATTTATTTTTAACACTGGACTATGTGCTCTAAAGGAATTGCCAATTTATGATAATCCCTTGCCTCCCATTAATGCCTTAAATTTTGAGAAAGCCATCTTTTTCAAAGATGTTATCTCACTTGATTTTTTTAAATAATTCAATTTTATTGAGATATATTCACATACCATGCAGTCATACAAAGCATACAATGAATTGTTCACAGTACCACCTATAGTTGTGCATCCAACCCCAAAATTAATTTTTGAACATTTTCATTACCACACACAGAAGTAATAAGAATAAAAATTAAAGTGAAAAAGAACAATTAAAGAAAGAAAGAACCCTGGGTGCTTTCTTTTGCCCCCATTTTTCTACTCATCCATCCATACACTGGACAAAGGGGAGTGTGATCCACATGGCTTTCCCAATCACATTGTCACCCCTCATAAGCTATGTTGTTATACAATCATCTTCAAGATTCAAGGGTTCTGGGTTGTAATTTGACAGTTTCAGGTATATATGGTGAATAAGAGTGCCAAAGAGTGATCTCTCGGCTCCTTTTGGAATCTCTCAGCCACTAAAACTTATTTCATTTCATTTCACATCCCCCTTTTGGTCAAGAAGATGTTGTCCATCCCACAATGCCAGATACAGATTCCTTCCCGAGAGTCATATTCCACATTGCCAGGGAGATTTACACCCTTCAGTGTCAGATCCCACGTAGTGGGGGAGGGCAGTGATTTCATCTGCCAAGATGGCTTAGCTAGAGAGAGAGGGCCACATCTGAGCAACAAAGAGGCATTCAGGAGCAGACACTTAGGCACAATTATAAGCAGGCCTAGCCTCTCCTTTGCAGTAACAGTCTTCCCAAGGGCAAGTCCCGTGATTGAGGGCTCAGCCCATCAAACCACCAGTCCCCAATGTCTGTGAGCACATCAGCAACCACTGAGGTGGGGAAGCCCAACACCCCTGCATTCTCCCCCAGCAATGTTCACATTAGTGGCAGCATATAATATTTCTCTTTTTGTGCCTGGCTTATTTCGCTCAGCATTATGTCTTCAAGGTTTACCCAAGTTGTCATATGTTTCACGACATCGTTCCTTCTTACTGCTGCGTAGTATTCCATTGTATGTATATACCACATTTTATTTATCCATTCATCTGTTGAAGAACATTTGGGTTGTTTCCGTCTCTCGGCAAATGTGAATAATGCTGCTATGAACATTGGCGTGCAGATATCTTTCACGTCAACTGCTTTCAGATCTTCCAGGTATAAACCAAGAAGTGCAATTGCTGGATCGAAGGGTAACTCTATATCTAGTTTTCTAAGGAACTGCCAGACTGTCTTCAAGAGTGGCTGAACTATTATAAAGTCCCACCAACAATGAATAAGAGTTCTAATTTCTCCACATACTCTCCAGCATTTGTAGTTTCCTGTCTGTTTAATGGCAGCCATTCTAATTGGTGTGAGATGGTATCTCGTTGTAGTCTTAATTTGTATCTCTCTAATGGCTAGTGAAGCTGAATATTTTTTCATGTGTTTCTTGGCCATTTGTATTTCCCCTTCAGAAAACTGTCTCTTCATGTCTTTTGCCCATTTTATAATTGGGCTGTTTGTACTACTGTCATTGAGTTGTAGGATTTCTTTATATATGCAAGATATCAGTCTTTTGTCAGATACATGGTTTCCAAAATTTTTTTCCCATTGACTTGGCTGCCTCTTCACCTTTTTGACAAATTCCTTTGAGGAACAGAAACTTCTAAGCTTAAGGAGTTCCCATTTATCTATTTTTTCCTCTGTTGCTTGTGCTTTGGGTGTAAGGTCTAGGAAGTGACCTCCTAATACAAGGTCTTGAAGATGTCTCCCTACCTTATCTTCTAGGAGTTTTATGGCACCGTCTTTTATACTGAGGTCTCTGATCTACTTTGAGTTAATTTTTGTGTAGGGTGTGAGGTAGGGGTCCTCTTTCATTCTTTTGGATATGGATATCCAACTCTCCCAGCCCCATTTGTTGAAAAGACTGTTATGTCCCAGTTCAGTGGCTTTGGGGGACTTATCAAAGATCAGTCAGTCATAGATTTGGGGGTCTATCTCCAAATTCTCAATTCAATTCCACTGATAAATATATCTATCTTTGTGCCAGTACCATGCTGTTTTGACTACTGTATCTCACTTGATTTTGAACAGAGGTCTTCAAGTACAATTATACCTTGCAATACTGTGCTTTATAATTACATAAATTTGGATATAAGGTGATTGGTGAATGACTTCCGTTCTCCATCCAGCTACGGTTTAAAAATGGAAGTATATTAACATTCTCATTTTCTAGGGAGAGTTGGGTGTTATTCTCCAGGACTAATCTTTTTGTATTAGGCAGAAAAAACATGGAATCATTTAAGAGATTCTTGGATTGTTGCCCATACCTTAGAAATTTCAGTCAGCCACCACACCCAGAATCATCTCCATTTGTTGTGCAAATAAAAACTGCAGCACTTATGTGAGTATTAATGCATTTAGTTTCTCTCTAATCTCATTCATTAATAATTTCAATTCTGTTCTTACACTAAATTATAAAGATAGTAAAAGAAAATAATAATTGAAGCATAACATTCATATTTACACTATTATTTTAATGCAAGAATTCATCACCAAAGCCTAAGAACAAAATATTTCCATTTAACTTAACAATCAACTAACTATAACTTACTGAGTGTCTACTGTATGCTCAATACTGTAGATGCCATAGAAAAAGCCATGCCATCGGATTTTGCTCTTAAAGCACTAAATCATCAGTCTAAAAAAGTAAGACAAATGCATGTAGAAAAAAAGCAGAAAATATAAGATGGATATTAGTAAATTCTGGTCCTGCGGTAATGGCAAAAATACTGCAATTATCAGAGAAAGGGGAGTTGGATTTAAACAGTGAGATGAATGAGTTCTGTGGCTGTGACAAAATCCTTGAAAGGAGCTCAGAATTTGATTTTGTCTTAAAGGTTATGTATGATTTGGACAGGCAACAAAAAAAGAGTTGTTAGCTATTCTGATTCATCTCTTTGCTTTTCTCTGACTCAGTGGTTCCATTTTGGTTAATATGATCCCCAAAGCTACAAGCAGATTCTTATCAGATAGTTTTGTAATAACTTCTGACCTATCAGTAGGGAGTTTTGAAAGACATGCATGGAGTATAATTTTTCAGCAACTTCTGGGCAGGTGCTGCAGGAGAATTAGCTCCCTTTTAAATGTATCAGCACTTCCTCCTCTGCAGTGCATAAAAGTTACAGTTTGTATCTGTGCCAGTAAGATGAAGGTACTGCCTGCTCCACACACCAGTGGTAAGAAGTGTGATTTCACCCTTGGAGAATTTGACAGAATAATCGACTTTGATGATTAATCCATTGTAACAGGAGGCTCAGCATTGGTGGAGATGAATTTTCTCCTTAAGTGATTACCCTGTCATGCTGTATTCTTTTAAATCCTTTGGAAGTTGATATACTATGGGAAGGAATAAGGTTGCAGACCTTGGAATCACTGTGATTTTTTTAGACTTGTGAAAAGCACATGAGGTGGCTGTATGTTTTCTTTGGTATCTCGATTTGACTAAATCAGGAGGATCTTATAGAATACACCCCTTCTGGGAAGTTTTATATAGTAAGTGCATGTGATCTCTAAACAGGGTTTGCAGTATTTCTTGTGAACCATGGGAAATACTAGTGTGGTTCTGTGGAGTTATTGTTGTTATTTTAATATACCTGGCCCTAGGAGGCCCCCCCCCCGTCTTTCTTAAACACACACATGCATGTGTGCGCACACACACAAGTTTGCCCGCTAAACTTTCTTTTCTGTAATAACTTAGGAAGTCAAATAGAGAAAAGAGAAACTCATTTTCCCTGCTAGTACCTTTTCTTCCTGCACACTGACCTCTGATGTGACTGCTTATTTCAGCAGGGAAACTGATGAGGACTTAAGTGGTTAGGAGGGGCTTTATGGAAAGACCTAAGATTTGACCTAGGCTTTGAAGCATTTGTTCTATTTTCCTAGGATGAAAGGACATTTTAAGTAAGAAGATACATTCAGAGTCAAGGAAAATGAAAGACACGCTCTGGAAGCAAAAAAGCATCTTGTTCCTCTCTGTAAAATGGTGTATGTGAAAGGTACTCCGTGAATATTTTAGGAATAAATAAACAAATGAACATATATGTAAATGAGTAGAGGGTACATACAGAGAAATAGTACTAAGTATGGAAATGATAATTTGAGCCACGTGACAGATCCTCGCAAGTAAGAAGTAACTATTCTTCTGTGAGAGAAAGTACTGAACACTTATTTTCTTAAGTAGATATTGACATATTAAAGAATATTTAAGGCAGACATTTGAGGTGAAGTAGGATTAAGCATATATTGGGAAGTGAACTGGGGCCAGAAAATTAGCTGAGGAGTAAGATGGCAATGGCATAAACATGGTTGTTAGTTATAAAAAAGGGGCAACAGCTATAAGGGATACTATAGAGCAGGAGTTGGCAGACTTTTTGAATAAAGGGGCAGATAGGGAATATTTCAGGCATTGTGTTCCACATATTCTTTGTTGTGGTTTAAAGCCCTTTAAAATATAGAAACTCTTCATAGCTTGCAGTGCCGGAAACAAAACAGCTGTTTGTAACTGCAGCATAACTTAGTCTATGCCAGTTACTAAACAAGTGTCAAGAATTTTTTCTATCTCAGTTGAATCAGGAATGCATCTTCCTAACCAAAAGGAATCTGGTTGAATAGTGTCTCAAGCACCTTTTGAGTCTTATGGTAACAATATGTAATTCCATTAAAGCTGGCTCAAGAAAGTATGTGGCCTACCTAGAGGTAACCAGACTTAAAAAAATAAGGTTCCAAGTTCTGTAACAGATAAAAAGGTTAACATGGATTTCAAGCTTGTACGATGCTTAGAGAGCTGAGGTTTGAAAACCCATCTTAAAATGGGACTGAGTTTTGAGTTTCATAACGAAATCCAAAACCTTACAGCAGAGTTTCACATTTCACCCTGAAAGTTTCATACAGCTTAAACTTTCGTATCTTTTTCAGGTATCATACTACAAAAAATTCCTAAAAATCTGCCTTAAATAAATAATGATTATTGATGGCATCTATTAAATTCAGTACGCTCTGCTGTTCTTTGTGTACAAAGATAATATCACTGACCTACTCTTAAATATGCACTTTCAGTTTCATTTCCATTCCTGGTTGGTCCTGTACCATATTTTATTTCCCCCAGTTTTTAAAGTTTTGTGTAAATAGTGGCATACATTTTTTTAAAAAAAATCTGTTTGGGTTGAGGGTGCATGAGTCTCCTAATGCTGCTTCCATTTGTTCCATGTTCTTAACCAAATGAGGTGACAGTTAGAAGAAGAAATGAAAAATCACAACACCAGCCTAATCCTCTGACCAATTCCATCAACAATATCTAAGACCACATAATACAGGGTATCATAAAAATGGACAAATAACTGGTTTTTTCAGTTTCATAAGGTTATATTTTAGATCCTAAATTGAGAAACAGATTGACTAGAAAGTGACAAATAGATTGAGTAATGAAAATATTGCATTCAATGATTTACTCTGAATTAAGGACAAAAATACTGTTGAGTCACGTCTCCTCACATAAAATTCTAGAAGTACCCTTTTCCTCTCTACTACCTTCTAAAATATACACTATGGCACATGGGGGCCATCTTTGTCATGTCTTTCCCCCTTCCTGCTACCAAGAATGGGGCAGCCATTTGGTTAGCCATCACACCTATGCTTTCAGCCCCAAATAATTTTGTTGTAGTAGAGAACAATTCCAGTGAAAATGTATCTCTACTGTGATATAGAAGTTGTGTTCTAGTGAAAATAGTACCAAAGTAGAAGAAAACCTTGATTTTGCTTCTTCATCTTTGATTCAATCCATGTCACACGCTTGGAAGGTGAGGGGTAATTAACTATTATTTGCCAAAAGAATGGCTTTGAGTAGATTTTTTTTATCTTTCCTGGATCACAGTTTCTACAACTGTAAAATGGAGATAAAAGCATATATCTTACAGAATCATTATAAACATTAAATAAATAAGGAACAGGGAAGTTGTTTTTAAGAATAAAATAATATATACAATCAAATACTTTTATTACACAAAAACCTAAAATAACTATACCAGAGCTGCTATGGTAATTTTTCCCATTTTCATAACCACTATGATATACTACAGTAATTCTTCAATTATTACAGTAGTGTGAGGGCAAAGGGCACAGTTTTACTCTTAAAAATCCCAAATAAGCTCAGAGTTAGCTCGATCTTTAGTCTCCAATATACTGTAGTTTATAAGATATGGTCAAGACAGATAGATCTCTTTAGTTAGAGGAATTGACACACTGGAAGACTACATTTCCTAGCCTCTTTTGCAGCTAGGTTGAAGTTGTATGACCAGTTCTGGCCAATGAGCTCTGGGCTTAACCTCCAAAACTTTCTTCAAGGGCTTACTCTTTGAGAAAAGCAGTATTCAAGATAAAAGCACACTGATTCCCTGAAAGTCTATAAGGTAAAGTGCCTTTACTGCTCTCCATTTCTAGCCAAATACATTGGATTATGATGTGAAAGTCACAGATCACAGGTGACAAGGTATTAGTGCCAGAATATGAATCATAAAATAACTTAACTCATTGCTTCCTTCATTGAGAAAGCCTCGCTACAGAAAAAAATATATACTTAGTGACATAATATATTTACATTTTTACACAAGCCCCCTATCACATTATAGCCCAGGAAGAAACAGTTCACCAAGTGGCAACAGTCTAAGACCATACTTTGATTGAAACTGTTTTAGCCAATGCTGACCAAGACAAGAGAACTCACAAAGTAGAGATGCACCATACTGTTTATATATTACCTTAACACAAACTACAAGGTACAAGTTACGGCATCTTATACAAATATTGTGCCAAATGAGGTGCACCAAATTGCATCTTCTTAATAGATATTTTTCCTAGTATGCGCCAGTTTATGCTTGTTGTCCCAGACTAATTATTAATCATGCCCCCCTTTCACACTCACATTTTCCCCTTTTGTATGATACATTATTTGAGCACCTTCACCTAAGAGCCTTCTCTGATATGTAGAATGAAAACTTGGGTAAGGAAAATTGATAAATATTTTTTTTTACACATTCCTGGCTACTATTTGTCATAAGAAACAATTATTAAATGGGTGATTTAACCAAGAAGAAAAATCCATGGTTTATTTCTGCTATGCTCAGTATCAGGAGCACCAAAAGTAAACAATAAAACAAAACAAAAAGCAAAACCTTTGGAATAGATGCAACATTACAGTTCCACATAAAATAAAGTGAGAAATGTTTATATTATTTTAGAATACTCCCATGGGTGTTTTAATCAAATTGACTTAATAATGAATATCATTTCCAACGTGAATGTGACTTAACACAATAGCCTTCCTCTGTGTATCATGATATACTTTTGTGATTGATTCAGATATTTGTGTTTAAGGCTAATAATAATCTTAAGCCTACTAAAGTCACCCTGTTCATGGACTTAACAATTTTCACAAATCCTATGTATGCTTACATTTTAATTATTTCCAAATTTTTAAGGGCAGTATAGTAAATATGGTAATTGATGACTGGACTTAAAGGTTTGAGCATCTTGGTTTGGGCTCTTTTATTATCTGGGTGATTGTGTATACCTTATTTAATATCTCTAAGATTCAGCTATCCCATGAATAAAACAGACAACCACACATACAAAAATACACACACATGGACATACATCTGGGATTGCTTGTGAGGATTAAATGAGGTAGTACGTGTTAAGGTAATATATAAACAGTATGGTGCATACAAAAGAAAAATTGTATATAAAAAAACAATCCATTACTTGGTTTGGGGTCCCTTATTTTCATTTCTGAAGGAAGGGCATCTATTAGCATAACAGTTCTGCAGTCTCTCTGCCCATCAACATTCCTCTTCAGGGGAAAAGGAGTGACTCTTCTGATTGGTGTGTTTAGGACAAAACCCTGGGCTCTGCCCCTTCCTCTCTTCCTTTCGCTCAGAGAGCAGACCTTCAGGTTCATTTCATTACCAGGATGACCAGCAGATGTCCGGTATGGCCTGTGTTTCTGAGGGTAAATCTACCTAAGTCTTGAAAATGTTATAAAGCAGCCCACTTGGACTGATCTTCAGTCACTTTAGTTCATTAAAGATCTTGTTACTTTAGTTCATTAAAGATGATATTTTACCTTCCATCTGCCATACTCCATGTTTACCTCTCAAATTGGAAGGGGAAAGGAGATGCTATTATTTTCCCCGACAAACTCCAACAGAAAAAAGAGACTTTAGTAAAAAATGTAGATGTCACAGTTATATATTGCTACCTTATTATAGTTTCTCTTTCATTTTATAAAAAAAACTAAACTTAATCTTAAATGCATAGTGCAGAAATGTAATGCTTTCTTTCATATCTTAAACTAAAAATTTAAAATCTGTCCCTCAAATATACACTACAATGAATTAAATAAATGTATTTGTATAATGTGTTAGTTTTAGAATCAGAATATATCACTTTAGAAAACATAAATAAGCACTTATAATGATTTAATATAACAACATGCTTTGACTAGCTTTCCAATATTAATATCACGATTAGAACTTAATCCCCTAAATATATATAGGCTTATAATTTACAAATGCTTTCTCATTTGTGATCATTTGATTCTGCCATCTTGTCCTTCATTTGACCAGGTTGCCTGAGGTAAAAGGGCTACTGACAGAAATCAGTGTGATGAGACTAACTGGCCCATAGGAGAATCCAACTTCCAACTTGAGCCTCACTGGCATTACGTGGTAACCAACTGAGCTAAATGGTCAAGAGTGAAACCTCATCAGAAAATGAACTGGGATTCATATAAGGAATACAGGGCCTCATGGAGTTGAATTGTAGTCCACTTTCCCCGATGCTACAGAGCATCTTATCTAAGTATTGCAGATGTTTCTCAAATGACCTAATAAATACTAGAATATCATCTAGGTAAATGAGGTAAATATGCCATTGGAATCTTGCAGTCTTCCATAATTAAATGCAACATGCCAGCAACGTATTTTCTTTCTAGCAAGCTAAATTTGGCTAGCTTGAATAGCCAACATATTTTGATTATATTCCTTCTTTAGGAAACTGGGATCTGTTCACTTTGTCATGGGTGCAGGTTGGAGGGGGAAGGCGATTACCTAATTAACATGATATAGCTTAATCATTTCTGCATCCTTAGAGCACTGATGCAATCATGGCTTTCAAATCTAAGAAATCAAATCAATCAAGCTGGAACTCTAGTCACAGAAGAGAGCATGGCATTTCACACATCCTTTGATCCTTGAAGCAGCATTCAATTTCCTGACATATTTGGGATTCAGAAAAGATAGTTGCTATACTTTTCATTGATTTAATGCAGTCCAAATATATGTATGAAGGGAAAGCAAATATGCAGTTTTGATCTTGCCAAATTTTTAGTGGTGCAGTATCAAGATAAAACCAATTTAAAAACTTTAGGATCTTAGCAGATTCAGAAGTGGGCTGTCCAATTCTATATTCATATGCTTTGTTTTTACTTACTCTTAGAATGTGAACTGAGCCATAGTACCCTGAACAATTATGATAGTGTACCCACAAACAGCAATACTTTTATAATGAAATGCTTAAAATACATGATCATACTGACCTATGCCTTAAAATGACCTGTGCCTTAAAGTAAACTTTAAGGTTAAGACTACCAAGCACACATCCACAGTTTTTCAGGGCTGTGATTTGTAATAAAGATTCATCTTCATCTGAGCACAGTGTACTTCTCCAAAATACAAATCCATATCACACAATTAATAAAACTCTGTGCCTTTTGGCATGCTGTTCATGTACCTGGAATGCCCTCCCCTTCTTTCTCTACCTAGCAAATGCTCTTTATTCAATTACTGCCAAATCCTTACAAATAGTTAGTCCCACTCTCCTCTTTGTTTCCATACTACAGATTTTCTCCCCAATATATTTCACTGTAATTTATATTTCCACATTTATTTTTTCAATTTAATTTCAGTATCTGAAGGACAGAGTCTAAAGTACAAATCTTCTTTGCATGGGCAGAACAAAGCACAGTGCCTGGCAGTTAGGAGGTGCTCAATATTTGCCAAGGAATGAATGGATGGCTGGGCTATTCCTCCTATACATTAATGGAAAAAAAAAAAAAAAAAAAAACTTCATCCAATAAAATTAAAACATGCTTATTCACTTTTATTTTTTCTCGTATGCACTCTGTACCCACTAATCAAACTACATTTATATGTTTTACCCTCAAATTTGAATTGGTTTATCATCCAACACCAATTGAAAATCCTGGAAATCATGAAGATTTGCACTATTATTTTTATAATATTATTATTATTTTTTTATAATTATGATAATATTATTATTTATTAATAAAACTACTTTTTATCTGAAATGGATAGATTTTCCTTAATGTGATCCTTTCCTACTGGTTTTAGCATTATGCTAATCTTTTTTCTAGTAACTTCTCAATAGATTATAAATTGGGGAATAAATGATGCCCAAGTTATACCCACCCTTTTAGCCTTCTTTTGGTTGTTGATATTTTTTCCTTTGGAGTGTTAAATAGCTGGAACAATTCTTTCAGACAATATTAGACAAGGTTTCCTATGAGTTCTGACTGTCCTAACCTTTTGTCCTAACATTCATGCCTTTTGGCTGAACAATGTTAGAGAGAAGCAAAAAGCAAATGAGTACCTTCATTCCCTATTCTCCCACTGCTGACCTGGTTGTCAGAAGGGAGAGCAAGGCACAAGGCCAAAATACATGACTGTTCTCAAATCCATGACCTGGATTCGTCTAGAGTCAGGGCAAATAGGTGGGGAAAATGATGTGGATTCCCAGCTGCTGTGATACATACATGTACCTTTCTGGGATGGAAGGGGTGAGTAATCCACTCCTTCACTTGCCGTTGGTTCTAAGGTACCACGTTTTCGTTTAAAGAGCAGTCTCCTGAAGAAAGCCCCATTCTTAAAGTCTGAGAGGAAAAAACTGCATTCCCCTAAAATTGCCCTGAAGTGCACTTTCGAAAAGATAGACATGAAAAAGGTACGAAAGAACATTACCATCAATACTGTCCCTACTACCCCATTTCATCGTGCAGCAATTTGTGATTTCTAAGTGCTTTGGCATATATTTCATACACAAGATACGCCTGCCCCCCCCATAATAAAAGTGATAACTATTCTGTGGGTGGACTTTGCATATGCTGTAATTGCATATCGTGGCTAATGTGTTACTTATTATTTGTTGAAATCCATTTCTTAAAATTAATGCATAGAGTATGCTGATTGATGGAAACTCACTTGTTCTTCAAAACAAAACACAACAAAAAAAAAAGCACACACAAAACAAACATGTAGAAGCAGCCCTTTAAGAAGCTGAGCAGACACTTCCTGTCAAATAATGAACAACATTGCACAGAAGGTTTATTCATACTACAGCTGTGATTTGATAACTAATTCTGGTTGGATTTATTTGTGAAATGTCACACAATCCAAGATGTTTTAATTATGTTACATTTTATCCAAGACTGCTGAGTATAAGATGAGTGATCAAGAGTTAAATCAACTAAAGTCTAGAAAAGAGGTGGAATGAAAGACTGCTGTAGTAGAAGCAAATCAAACCTGGAATGTCTGACTGGTGCTTTCTGTTTACGTTTAAAAGAAAATACCTCTGGCTCAAAAACTATACGTCATTTTTCTAAAACTACTGCAGTTTCAGGTTGACACAGTTTCTTCCTAGTAGTAACTTTACAGTCATCACCAGGAAGATTATATTTTCAGACAACTTTCATACATCTCTGAGGACTGAACTTACAGACATATATTTTGTAGGAAGAAATTATGCCTATTTTTAACTACCATTTTACTGCTACTTAGATGTGGCATTGTTGATACAATTGAAGATGACATAATACATATTTTCACCTTCTGTTTAGCAAATTTATTAGAAAATATTTCTGCTCTGGTAATTCAAAGACTTTTTTTTTTTGGCTTGATTCTACAGGATTACTTTACAGAGTAGTAAGCCTACTATTAGTACAATTTATTCAAAGATAGATTGTATATTATACTTTTAGACTAACTCTAGTTTAATTCACCATTTGTAGCAGATAGAAAATAAGCCAAAGTGTAGAAAATATCACATAATAAAGTCAAATGTATTACAAAGATCCATATAATTACCAAGTAAGAGAAATATCAACAGAACTGACTTCAAAATAGTATTTCAGAAATTTCTACTTTTTGCTGAGTGGAAAATCCTAATAGAACATGATTTTTGCTTGTCGGTGTCTGAAAATATACTACAAACATTAGTTATAGCCAACACTTCTTTTTTTCTATACTTCCATTCAAAGATAAAACTGGGAAAAACAAATGTAAAAATGAAAAATGATTATATTTCTATTCAATCTAAAATGTGGTAGATATAAGAAACTTCACCTTATTTAACTATCCTTAGAAACAACAATAATAAAAACTTTATTTTTTAATGTAAAACCCTGGAGGTACTCAACAATACAAGGTAATGGCAGCTTATAGCAAAAATAAAGTATAACAAAAAAAGCATTTTAAACTGACAATGACAGGGTCAATAAGAAATTACTAAAAGTAAGTCACACTGAAATTTCAGACAATAATCAGCTTTAACACAAGTTATAGAATTTAACAAATCTATTAGTAGATAGCTAATGTGTATCATTAATCAACTAGGATATCAGTAATCAGTACTATTTTGCAGACCATATTCATACACATGTATTTTTAAATTGTGGAACTCTAGAAAATATTTGCTAAAATAATTCTTGACTACCTGACTAACTCTGAAAATTACCAAAATCATTTCAGGCTAAGTCTTTCCTCATTGAATACAGATAAAGTAACTTCAAAATCCATAGCCACTGGTTGCCACGCAACCTGCTATATAGTATTATGGCAGAATAAGCTGGGCTTGAATTTTCTGGGCCCTCGTGCTTTGCTGACTTGATGTTTTGATACTCTAATGCATCTCAGCTAACTTCCATTAAATAGTGTTTTGTGGGGTAGTATTCCAAGGTTAAAATGATTAAATAACTTTTATGGTTGATCAAATATAAGCCCTTATTATACACAGTAGGCAAAACCATACATTTTAATTACTTAGTTATCAAAGATCTAGGTATTTACATTTTATTTTTCAGTAATAATTCTGAATTTAGTAGAACCTTCAAAATACCTACAATTATTGTCTTTAAAACATATTTCTCATAAATAAAAATGAAATTTGTATAGGACAATAAATAACACTCACAAAATATTGGGTGTTAGGTATTTTTACTTTATGCCTTTGTGTATCTGGCTTAATTTTTTCAATGTAATTAATTATTTGAGAGTTTGTATTATATTTCTCACTTTGCAATCATGCACAAAATAAGGAAAACTGATCAATATTTGATCACAGTTACAGTGTATTAATTCAAAGTTAATTTCCATTGGAATCACAGCCATTATTCACTTTTGAGAGGTGTTATATGAATGAGGAAAAATATCCAATCTTTATAGAAATGAAAGAAGACATATTTTTAAAAAGAGGCTTAAAAAGGAACTAGAAACAAAGTCCTTTAAAAATAGTATTCATAACTGTGTTTAGAAAAATACTTATTAGGTTTCATATTTTATATTTGAATTTGTGCAAATATGAATTATTCTTTTGTAAAGAAAGAATCTGAGTGACCAAAATCTCTTTAATAAAATCATCTTCTCTTGAAAATCCACTTATTATCAATATGGAAAGCAATTTAAAATCTAGCCATTAACCTCTAGCACTTATGTAAAAACAGATTTATTAGAATAGGAGAGAAATACCATTTTAGTAATTTATGCTATAAATATTTCAAAATAAAAATATTACCTTTCATTTATTACAAAGGGAAGTGAATATGTCAAAATTCACTCACGCTTAATTTTAATGGCAAGATGTTTCAGATAATTACACCTATAGAAAGACCCAAATTTGCAATTAAGTTCAAATAGATTTAATATTGCTTATGTTTGACATTAGGCAAATTAAACTCCAGTTCTCTTTCAAATATCTTATGTGTTCATTTTTACTTGCATAGTCCTAAAATCCAATGGCTTAGGTTAATATATTAAAATAGTGTATTGTCACCCCCTTTCATACCCTCAAAAGAATAGCAAGGAGGGAAGAAAATGGCACTACTTTGGATTGTATGGAAATTGGGAAAAAAAAGAAATATTCTAGAAGGAAGAATATTCTAGATCAAAATATCAGGGTACAGGTAATCTAAGCAATACTGAAACTGAAGCTCTGTGATCAAACTGCAATAACAGAGATATATAATTTTTGTTTTACCTACATAAATAATGTTTACAGTTAGGGGACCTGTCTAATTTTTATTTTTTTTAATAAGTGAATTCCTAAAGATTCTTTTCTGTTTTTCTTTTTGTATAAGCTATGCATTTTTAATTAACTTTATCCACATTCCATATTCACCAAATACACATCTATATGCCATGTATTTTGTCCAAAACAATCGAAAAGCCCTCAAACTCTAAACCAAATTGCTTCATTGTGGGGGATATTTCTATTAAAATAAAAGTTCTGAAGTAGCAATGAGATCAAGCATTTTAAAAAAATCAAATTAATGTATTCTGTTTTATGTTGATTTAGGCACTGCTTCTCTGTTGTCTAGGAAAGAACTAGGAAATTCCAGTATTATTTCTAGTAACAAACTATCCATGGCCAATAACAATGAATTTAAGAAAGTGAAGTTGGTTTCTTTGCCAGAAGGTATCTTGGAGCTTTAAAATCATTGACATGCATATTTAAATCTCCAGTAGCACCCTCAAAAAGTATTTATCACAGGTGGCACTCCTTCCACCTCCACCCTTGCCACCTTTGCAGTGTCACTTTAACTTTGGGAATCCCTGGCTTGGAGTATAAGAAATGTAGAGATCAAGAACAGATTACTGAGTAGAAACTTGGAAAGGATACCCTGGCTAATGATTGACAAGTAGAAGCAATATGAAAAGGTAATTAGAACAGATTTCAGTTTAAGCCATGTCAACAACTTACACCACTATTTGCAGAGAGCTAAATTAGGCATTAGGGATGATTTTAGAGAAATGCAAGAGAAAATCCATATATTCCAAATACATATGATGACATGCCAAAGCATGTGATTCTTAATAGATTTGAAAATAAATGTAAGGACCATTTTAACTTCCTCCCCCATTTGAAGATAGCACAAACTTAAAACTATCAGAGACCAAAATAAGAAATTCTTTGCTTCCCATAATAGCTCACAAAATTCATATGAAGGACATGATAGAAGAACAACAGTAAACACAATTATGGTGTTTTAAATTCCTTTCGCCATTCACATTTAGGAATGTAAAAAAAAATTACAAAGCCTCATGCTCCTATCTCGAAGTAATTACTATCAAGGAGAAAGACAGTTTTTTAAATTGTAAAGGCAGTATAGAAATTTTAAGAAAAATATGTCCAACTCCTAATGTGTGTACTTTAGGACTACTATGTTGTATCTTATAGGAGAAAACACAGAGTTATACCAGAATAAATATAAAGCTAAAAAGACTCGAAGTAAAAGTTTAAAGGCTATATCAAAACTTTAAATAGGCCTTTCTCTGGCATAGCTAAATTACTACACTTCTCGATGCTGTTTGCACCTCATAGCAATTGAAAGCGTATGTAATTTAACAGCAGGCCTCAGTCCTTTAATAAGCTGTCTTTAAAATACCTTACATGGGTTACTTATCTGTAAATCTGCTTCCCATGCAGAATGTGGCAGCATTATGAAAACTGTTAGTTCAGTAAAGATGGTATGTACCAAAGGGAACCACATCTGCACCCTGTAAGAGTATACCAAACATTGGAAGTAATCTTTTGGCATTTATAATACTGCAGGATGCATAATTAAGATTAAGGGCTCATTCTAACCTTTATTATGGCCTGTGTACTTCAAATTTGGGAGGACAGTGGGACATAAATGGAATTATAAAGTATCATGGTAAGATTGCATTCTATGAATTATATGAACTCGTTCCTTATAACATGGACTCAGATTATCCACCACATTTGTTAGATTAACAGATAATCTTATGTTTTCTGAAAATGAAGTAGAGAACTTAAGTAAAGATCTAAAAGTTGTTTGTTAACTTGATAATCCGGATATATATTTGGTTTAATTCTTCCTTTCAATCAAATTTGGAACTAAAAGACTTTTTGTAACCAAATACATATCTAGGTCATCTGATTTGCACTTGAAAATTATGGCTCTCTAAACAGATTTGGGTGAGTTAAATCATTGAGTGGAGCTATAAACCTGTAAAGAATTAACAATATGTGTGAATGTATAAACATGAATTCTAGTAAACCAATAATATAAATTCAAGTAGATTCTCCATGAAGCTGAATTCTCACAGAAGTCTTGCTGTTATATAAAACCTGAATGTCTTTGGAAGCTTACTAAAAATTTGGAAGTGTCAGGGTCTAATTAGTACTCACAAAGCACATATTGGTCTGACTGATTTTTATTATAATTCAGATTAAGGCTGGTTCAAATTACATGCAGAAATTGCTTGAAACCACATTGCTATTTATAGTTTATCAATACAAAAAATAAAAGATAATTTAAAATTGTCTTTTCAACAAATGTTACCCATATAGAATAGAATAAAAATATTTCACATTTGTGTTTCCTGATAATGAAAGCAGACTCAAGAAAAAGGAGGCAGCTAAGTGAAGATTTATGGTTCTATATGCACATACAAGGCTAAAGAACACTTTCTTAAACTGATTGACTCTAATTGTGAATAACGTCTATGGCAAATAAAACAGAAGGGATTGAGCCTACAGGCCAGTGTTCAGAAAGCAAATGTGCTCCCCTGGTCAAAATTTCCATCTCCAAACTAACAGAAAATGAAAATTCTCAAATTTTCTGCTGAATATCCATGTTGAGCAAGATTTACACCTTACTATGCAGAGGTCATAGGTAAAGATTAAAGAAGGAGGATGTTCGTGAGCATGTAAAGATAAATTGAGGATTCTTACAAGACTTACTGGATTAGGTGGGTGATCTGTCCTCCTTACAGCTCAGGGACCAAAGCACAGGACCTAAGACAGTCCCATGCCCAGAGTGACCCACTGAGGACACCGGGGTGGTCCATGGTAGGACCCAAGGAGAAGGACCTGGTGAGTTCCTAAGTTCAGAAGAGGTTCTTGAAAAGATGAGGAGACCCATTTTGATTACTGCTATGCTCATATCAGCAGGGATAGTACATTAATATTGAACCACAGAAATGAGCCCTACTTGATGTAACAAGAGTAGTGCAAACACAGAAATAAAGAAGGGGAAAATACCCTCTCTCTCTAAGCCCACTTGTCAGGTAAACTCACTGCCCTCCCCTCTATGTGAGGCATGAACCCAGGGGCGTGAATCCCCCTGGCAACACGGGAAATGACTCCTGGGGATGAGTCTGGACCCAGCACTGTGGGATTGAGAGGATCTTATTGACCAGAAGGGGGAAGAGAGATGAAACTAAATTAGGTTCCAGTGACTGCCAGATTTCAAATGGAGTAGATAGGTCACTCTGGAGAGTATTCTTATGCACTAGATAGATATCACCTTTTAGTCTTTAGTGTGTTGGAATGGTTAGAGGAAGTATCTGAAACTGTCGAACTGCAACCCAGTGACCTTGATTCTTGAAGACGATTATATAACTTTGTAGCTTGCACAGTGTGACTGTGAGATTGTGAAAAACTTGTGGCTCACATTCCTTTTATCCAGTGTATGGACATATGAGTGGAAAAATGGGGATAAAAAATGGGGATGAAGAATAGGGTGGGATGGAGGGGATGGAAAGATCTAGGTGTTCTCTTTGGCTTTTTTTATTTTGGAGTAAGGAAAAGGTTCAAAAATTGATTCTGGTGATGAATGCACAACTGTATGATGGTGCTGTGAATGACTGTATACTGTAGATGATTGTAGGGTATATGAATATATCTCAATAAAACTGTATTAAAAAAAGTAAATGAACGGGGGTGAGGGCAGGGGATGTTTTGGATATTCTTTTTATTTTAATTTCTATTTTATTTCTTAGAGTAATGAAACTGTCAAAAGATTGTGGCGATGAATGCACAACTATATGACGATACTGTGAACTATTGTACACTTTGAATGACTATATGTTATGTGAATATATCTCAATAAAATTGCATTAAAAATCACAAAAAAATGGGGAAAATAATCTAGGTCTCTGAATCAATGATAAAAAATAAACCAAAGAGAGCTTATTAAGTTTTGAGGTTATTTTCTTCTTTCAATTCCTCTCTGTTTTACATAAGCACTCCTCATTTCAACATTGGAATTATCTATGCTTGGAACAAGGAACTAAAATTGGGAAGCTACCTCATTTCAAAGTAGAGATGATTCAAATATAGAGATGAATGCTGAACATTTCTAGTACATTTACCTATTTCCACTCCTCATCTTTTAAATCTCAAATATGAAATCTCTTCTAGCTTGCTAATGCTGCCTTTTTGCAAAACACCAGAAATGCAGCGGCTTTTATAAGGGGGTTTATTTGGTTACACAGTTACAGTCTTAAGGCCATAGTGTCCAAGGTAACACATCAACAATCGAGTACCTTCCCTGGAGGATGGCCAATGGTGTCCAAAAAACCTCTGTGAGCTGGGAAGGCACGTGGCTGGTGTCTGCTCCAAGTTCTGGTTTCAAAATGGCTTTCTCCCAGAACATTCCTCTCTAGGCTGCAGTTCCTCAAAAATGTCACTCTTAGTTGCTCTTGGGGCGTTTTTCCTCTCTTAGCTTCTCTGGAGCAAGAGTCTGCTTTCAATGGCCATCTTCAAACTGTCTCTCATCTGCAGCTCCTCTCTCTCAGCTCCTGTGCATTCTTCAAAGTGTCCCTCTTGGCTGTAGCAAGCTTGCTCTTTCTGTCTGAGCTTATACAGTGCTCCAGTAATTTAATTCAGACCCACCCTGAATAGGTGGGGCAACACCTCCATGGAAATTATCCAACCAAAGGTCTTGTCCACAGTTGACTGAATCACATCTCCACAGAAACACCCAAAGGATCCCAAAATCTAATCAACACTAATATGTCTGCCCACACAAGATAGCATCAAAGATAATGGCATTTTGGGGGGCATAATACATCTAACTGGCACAGTATCATAGGCAAGAAGGCTTGTTAAAGGCTCTAAAGTCTTTAGTTCAATCCTGCATGGATCAGTTAGCTGTGTTCTTCTGTGTGCCACGCCTGATTACAGACCATGTTTTATCAGTGAGTGCTTTGAAGCAAAAATAAACAAGTGAAAATGTGAATGAAATAGTGCATATACTTCACTACACCCAAAGTCACCTATCTTACTGCTACACTAACCAATAACTCATCAAAAGGACATCTAACTAAATGACCTTTTGTTTCGATTATTAATTTATGGAGAACTTGAAGCTGACTACAAAATATTTCTTCCTAATCAAAGTATGTCTGTTCCATAAGATTGAAAAGAACAATTCATGATAGATTTCAGAACCAGCTATTCTCCTAACATATGTGGATAATTTTATGAAATCCTATAGTGAAAGGCTACAAGCATGGAATTTAGGTGACCTATTTGGAGGTAAGAAGAACCTGCCTCAATGGGAATTGAATCATACCACTTAGTACAATTAATTTACTTAATTCATTTAATTATAATAAAAAGGAGAGCTGAGAAACTGATTGATATGCTCAGATATAGTATACTAAGCATTGACTGAATGCTCAGTAACTGCTAGACACAATGCTAAGCACTTTACGTGAAATATCTCATTTAATCTTCAGACAACACTCATAAAGAATTATTATTATAGTTTTCACATAACAGATTAGAGACCTGAGTCTCACAGATGTAAAATAATTTTCCCAAAGATTTATGGTGGAATGATTCATGAAAATTTAGTCACACTTACTACTAACTTAAAAAAAAACAGAAATAAAACTATCTTGCCTATGTTTTTCCTTATGTATCTCTTCAACCCCTCAAAAAAGAAAACTCCATTTGAGTCAATGAGAGAGAATATTGAGATTTTAAATTTTTTTGATACATATATACAGGCATTTAAAAAATAAATTCTGGTTAGATTAAGTGGCAACAGGTGAATGTTATGCTTGTCTATGATATATAGAGTATATGGTCAACAATTTTAACACAAATACAAATAAAAATGAATAATGAAATTAGATTTATGACTATCATATATAGCTATCTGTATATGCCTATCTTCTGTGTCTGTCTCTTTGGCTGTACTTTCGTAATGTCTGGCATTTAGTGGCGTGAAGCAAAGAAAGGGAACAATTACTGAGACCTCAAAGTAGGAGTGTCATTAATAAGTCCATCTGCTCTTCCTCCTCTGCCCTCTTTTAAACATGACTTAAGATAGTTCAGGTTGGCAGAGGCCCTAACACTTTTGGATGGGGCCATAAGAAGTAAAGATTCTGTATATCACTTGCAAAATAGAGAAAAATGCATTTTATGACTGGGTTAGTCACAAATGCCATTTAGTGCATGTTGAACACCAGAGGGTAGCAATAAGAGGACCATCATATTGTTGACCTGTACCAATGTACATACTACTTGACATTCATATACAAGGTCATTTTGTATGAGAGCAAAGCCATCATCATGGGGCTTTACTGTTTCTCAGACTTAATTTCTCATCCAAGAATGACTAAATCTTTCACTGGAGGACTGGATTGGTATTCTATTTCTGCTACCCATTTCCTTTGCTCCAAACTGGGGAGTTATATAACATTTTTATGGTGGAAAAATCTTGTCTGTAAAATAGAAGTTCTCCCTCTAATATCCCAACTCCTGTGTTTTTATTCCAACTCAAGAGCAGGGCACCACACCCACCCTCATAACTCGGGCCCTTCTCAAGTCATGCCTATTCAGTTTTGCAGTGGTTCCCCAACTGGTACCTGTCTTCCTCATCTTTCCACCCTCTAGCCAACTTGTACACTACTGACACTTTTTCTGAAACATCATTTTGAACACATTCTTACTCTGTATAAAAAGAATCTTTAGCTTACTACTGTCTACTGTTAAACTAAAAAATCTTTAGTCTAAAATTCAAAGCCCATCACATTTTTCTTAGAACTATTTGACTACTACTCTTCTTTACCCTCCTACTCATAAACTCCCTCCCTCCATACTGGCCGATTTACCATTTCTTGAACACAAGAGGCTTTGCCCCATTTTTCCTTGTTTGCTCACAACAGATCTCAGAACAAGGATCCTCCCTACCTAGACTCTAATAAATAATATCCATATTTCAAAGGCAAATGTCAATTCCAACCTTCAAGCTTTTCACCGGCAGACATTATCTTTTCTTCCTCCATATTCTGATGGAAGGTTTTCTGCATCCTTCATAAAGTATTTAACATATTTCATTGGATTACTCATGAGCATCCCAATCTGCAGGAATCTGAGATCATCTAATTCAATACTAAAATAAACCCCCTAAAATTGAGAGCCTATTAGTGCATCTTAATTGTCCATGCCAATGGTCTTTAAACATTTTTACTCAAAGTGTATATTCTATAAGCAAAATTTTAGGCATACATCCCAATATTTATATATTTATCTATTCATAGATTATATGCATACTCTAATATGTGCACCTATTATATCTACTGGAAAATATGCATATATATAGAAATTAAGAATAAAAAGAAATAGAAGTTCTCAGATTTTCATTTTACTGAACAAGCACTTGACCTTTGAGACCACTGTTCTAGACATCAGCATTATAAAAATCAAACACTTTTCAAGGCCTTAATCAGCTTATAGCCCAGGTGCAGATATTGTATAAAAAACAAAATGAAATGCAATTTGGTAAGTGCTGTAACTGATTTATGATTTTCTTTCTTTCGAGTCCGCTACAGACCTTAAAATAGCAAAACATATATACTCAGTGTTTAATAAAAAAACGTTTTTTAATGAATGAAGATTAGGCTTTTGTCTAGATGCTTTGCAAACAAAAAACTTGTTTGTGTGCACTCCTCTGAATTTCACAAGAGTTGTATAAGATAAATGGAATGAGTAGAGTCTGTAATCCAATCAACCACTTTATGCCCACCATGTACCAGGAACTATTCTAGGTACTAATGAAACAACAGTGAACAAGTCACTCAAAGATACTGCCTTCATGGAGTTTTTATCTTTGTGAGGAGTAGAAAAGAAACACATGGAAAATAAATTAACATGGAAAAAGGAAATAAAACATGTCATGCAACAGATAATCATTAGGTAGTCCTGGGAAGTGAGGGGATTGTCAAGAGTGAGGATGGTTAAAAAAGTCTCTTTGAGGAGAGGACATTTCGGTCCAGACCTGAATGACGAGATAGAAGCAATTATGTGACTACCAGAGGAAAGAGATTCTGCAAAAGTGTAAAGAAATCAAGGTAGTGGGAAGATGCTCTGAGCGTTTGAGGAACAAAAAAGGCTTGTGCAGTAGCTATGAGGTAGGGAGCAAGTAGAAGGTAACAAAAGCTTCAGTCTTTGGCTCTGGAGTCAGACAGATTTGGGTCAACTAACAGCTCCACAATCAGCTAGGTGACTCTGAAAAAAGTTGCTTGTAGGCAAATGGTCAATAAAACTCTTTTGCCCTTCTGCCTGTGAACTAACTTGAGATTAACTTTCTAGATAGGTTCCCTGGTAACCTGATAAAAATTGGAGCAAGACTACCAGGCAATAATGATTATGGTAAAAATGACCACTGATCGATAAATTACATCTGAGCTAGGAGAAATATGAATTAACTATTGACTACTTGATAGGGAGGCCATACTTTGGGCTTCCTTGAGTTTATGACTCTTGTAACCAGTATGTTCTTGGAAACTCTGTGTTTTAATTATTTATAATAAGAGATATTTGTTCCTGTAGGTCATGAAGCTTCTAAATCAGGGTTACACTCACACATCCTCAATGCACATCTCCTCTCCCTACACCTGGGTTGCTGTGTGGGGAGGAGATTGCCTACTAGTCATCTAAATGAACTGTTAAATGGAACACCATATGGACTCTAACAAGGACTCCCATGGAGCTGGAACCCCTGTTGCTGAAACCCATGTTTCTTGTCCTGCGTTCTGCTAAGCAAACTAGCACCAAGTGTGGCCCATGGCAGCTTTCTGGGCTTAAAGGTTTGGCCTCTGGTGGCCGCTGCCCATAAAACATGTTTATTCAACTACCAAGTGGGGATAATAACTGCATGGGCTTATTTTGAGGATTAAATAAGGTATATAATTTTGGCACAGTGTTCCAGTGGCAGACAAACATTGACTAAACAATTGCATAAATAGTTTTTTTTTAATATTTTTGAATTTATTGACAATTGTTTTGTGAACTCCAGATATGGTTTATCCTGGAGAATGATCTATGTGTACTCAAGTAGAATGTGTATTCTGTTGTTGTTGGGTGAAGTGTTCTATAGATGTCTGTTAGGTCTAGTTTGTTTCGAGTATCATTCAAGTCTTCTATTTCCTTACTGATCTTCTATCCACATGTTCTATCCATTATTGAAAGTAATGTTTTAAAGTCTCATACTATTAATGTAGAATTGTTTATTTCTCCTTTCAAATTTGTCAGTATTTGCTTCATATATTCTGAGGGTCATATAATTTTAAACATAACATTTTTTACCTACTAAGAGCTATTTAAAAGATTCTCAATGAAAATAAAAAAAAAATTTAAATAATTTTTTTATTATCAGCCTTGCTATGCTTGTTACAGATGCAAAAACTGACGACTAGAGAGACAACTGTCTTACTCAGGATGAGACAGCTGAGACAGATGTCAGAGTGAAGTCCAGAACTTCTCTCTGACCTCCTAGTTGAGGTCTATGTTGTGTGTCCATTCTTGCAATACTAGTTAAAGGCTATTTAAGTTCCTTTGCCAATTTTGTGGTGTGCAGGACACATAGATAGCTAAAAGCTTAGAAATCTTCCTGCTGTAACCTCAAATTGACCTAAATATGTCATTGGAAGAGTGAATCTAGGAAGATCAAAGATACAATGGTGATGAATCATGTGTTTCACTTTCTCTTTCCATCTGTATCTTCTAGCCATTGACAGTCTGCTGCTCCATCTAATACTGCATCCAAGTCAGGTGAAAGGGGACAAATATATCTCGCAGCACTATGATTTACTTGGTTTATCTCATATCTTGAAATATTCAAACTGAATAAAGGATACCCAGACAGGGTAGTCACCTAATCATTATTATTTTTTAAATCTATGCAGAAGATTCTATGATATAGTATTTATCATAGTAATTATCTTCATTCTTCATCATGATCATCATCACTACCAACGTGTCTACCACCGTCACTAACAGCAATTAACCATGCCTGTGATTCATCAGATTTAAACTAGTTTATCCAGCAAATAATGACAGAACTGTGATTGTTTACTGAAGAACTGATTTGTTATGAGCATTTTTATGGCCAAATCTTAATAACCCAGTGTGTTGGTTTGAAGCTGCTATGTGCCCCAGAAAAGGCCATGTTCTTTTAATCCAGTCATGTGGGTGTGGACCTATTGTAGGTGGGACCTTTTGTTAGGTTATTTCAAATGAGATGTGACCGTACCCATTCAAGGTGGGTCTTAATCCTTTTACTGGAGTCCTCTCTGAGAGGATAAAAGACAGAATAAACCCAGAGAGCTTACAGAGAGAAAAGCTCCAGAGATGCTAAGGGAGGACCCAAAGAAGCTCAGAGAAGAGGTCACTGGAACCAGGAGCTGAAAGCAATGAAACCTAGGAGCAAAGGATGAGCAGATACCGGCCATGTGCCTTGCCATCTGACAGGATACCCGGATGCCAGCAGCCTTTCTTCAGAGTAGGTATCATCCTGTTAATGCTTTAGTTGGGACATTTTCATGGCCTTAGAATGGTAAATTTGTAAACTAATGAATCCCCATTGTAAAAGTCAACCCATTTCTGGCATATTGCATTCTGGCAGCTTTAGCAAACCAAAACATCCAGATATTTCCCTCAATTAAAAAAAATAAAAAAAAACAAAACAAAACTGTATTATATTTAGTTTGGGTGTCAAACAGCAATGCTTACCTGAATTTCTTATTTATTATAACTGATAAAGCCCTTTTAACTGGTGACCGTGTTGTAATCGGTCTACAAAGAAAATGTGAAAATATTCTAATATTTGAGATTAAAATGTATTGAGTTTTAAGTCCCTTTCACCTGCAACAACGATATCACTATATATGTCTTACTTTGTAAACAAAGTGTGACATGTATTTTGCTTTAATACATGTTAGGATGCCTAGGGTTAATTTACTTGGTTGGGATGGTTAGGAAAGACTTCCCTGGGAAGTTGTGTTGCCTGAGATAGGAAAGAAGTGTGGGAAATGACTAGGTCAGTGAGGGAGTAGAAGTGGATGGTGGAGTGAGGGATGTGCTTTAGGGATGAGCAACATATGGAAGGGCCTAAGCCGAACAAATACTGACCCATATGGATGAATGGAAAAGAGCCAGTGTAGCTGGAAGGCAGTAGGTAGGTACAGTTACCAGCTAGACAACATATTTGAACACTGATAAATAACTTATTAGTTTTGGATATATGCTTATAATCATTATATTTTAAAGCATTTAGCTTAATAAAATATTTCTAAGAATAAGGTATATTTGCTATGTACATGTTAGACAATATTTCCTATGTGCATGACAGACAATGAGCACAGTGTCACACATTCATGAAGATCTAGGTTTACTGTCTGAGCCTAGAAAACAATATCAATTCAAAAATCAATACTTTGAAAATGTGTATAATATATGAGAATATATAATAACTTCCTTCTGCTGAGGTCCAAAATGCTTTCCGACTATCACATTTACTTTCAACAAAAGAAACTATGAACAGTTTATAGATCAAATGACCAGTTATAGAAAATTTAAACATGTTGCTCAAAATTTTATTGTTTTCTCTCTCATTAAATGATTTTTCATCTCTTTCATTCAAAACTTTGCTAAAATTTTTCATATATATGTACACACACATACATATTCCTGTCTTTTATAAAATGAAACAATTAGTGCCGAAGATATGAATTGGCTTTTCTACACTCATTTATTTCTTACAGATTTTGGCTTCATAATATTTTGCAGGCTTTTTATTATACTACTTTTTGTTTGAATAATATCAGCTGAAATGATTTTCCTGAATAATAAAACTACATTTTTAAGATTGCACTATGTTTACTTTTGCATTTTTTTGTTTCCTTTTCATCAGCGTCTACGATTTTTAAAAAGTACGTTACAAGCAATCGGTACATTTTTTTAGTAAAATCCCTATGATCCTAATACATATCATCAGAACTCATGATAAACTTACATTTAAATTTTCCAATATTCTTTTATTGAATGTTATCATTAACCATATTTATAGGTTCTTTATAACTTAATAATTTTCTATAACTTTCATATTTTAGTTAAAACATTTTAAAGTTGAATAGTTCAACCATTTAAACATTATCGATTTCATCTACTTCTCAGGTTATTTATGGACCCACTTTCTTTCTAGTGTTTCTTTTTCACCTGATATAATTGTAAGAGGCCTTTTGATTCCACTTACCCCTTTTAGCCAACATTAATTCACTCAACTTTATTTTCTTTTTTGCCCTTTTTAGCCCTCAAAGCTGAAAAATTTATATTCAATATACTATGTATTCTTTTATTTCTTTCCCTGTCCATTTCCATAATGTGTTCTTTTCATGTTCTGTATCCTTGATTGATCCTCCCATGCCATATTTTTTACACAGCTAAATTTTCACATATTTCTTATTCAACATGGTATTTTTAAGCATGTTTTATTTTCCTTCCTGTTCATGAGCTCCAATACAGCATCCAATTTTCTTCTGATTCTCTAGTTTCCCTGCTTCACATTTTAGCAACCATTTTGTATTTCATCTATCTTTTTCACTTTATATTTCATATAAACGCCTACAAAAGTCTGTTAGGTAAGATGTTTGGGTGAGATTTTTTAATTGGACACAATTATACTATGAATAAATATTTTGTTCTGGGTCTCTTATATATAAAATTTACCTCTTGCTCACAAGTTTCCAGGCAATTTTAACCTTAAGTAATCCCTTGGCTTCTTAGCTTTCCCATTCTCTTCTGGTAGCTTCTGACCAATGGGATTTCTTTGAATAAATCTTTGCCAGTAGCTTTATGTCTTAGTTGCCAAGATCCTCTTACATATCTATATATTTTTGGTAAAATATTTTCAGTGATGTAATCAGTATCATAGGCTAACTACAATAACAATAGACCCTAAAATGCATAACGGCTCAAACACAATAGAAGTATACTTGCTGTTCACTTAGCTGTATTGGGAAAGGGAACAGGATGGCAAGGTGACCTTCCTCCATAAAACCATTCGCAGGCACAGCCTGATGAAGGCTCTGATGTCCTCAACACATGGCTTCCAAGGTCAATCAGGGAAAATGCATGGAAGAGCACATGGCCTGAAGTCAGTACACATGACCACTGTGCCATGCACACTTTGCTGGCAAAAACAGCCACATGTACACCCAGATACAAGGGAAATTTGGTATAGTTTTGTGCATATGAAAAAGAAGAGAATTTAGATTTTGGTTAGTTGCTAATAGTCTCTGCCAAATAAATTGAAGGAAATATTTTTCCCAGGTACTGGTAGAGATTGTAAATAATAAATATGAAACAGAAAAGCAGTAATGAAAAGCATAAGATATGTGGTGTGATGAATTGTTATTGAAAAACTTTAAAGCTAAATCTGTTTTTGAGGTCAGCACCCAAATGCATTTTAAAATTTTTATATTAACATTGTATACTAAAATGAATGTTAAAATTTTATAAAATAACAGGGAGGCAGCAGTGCCTTGTCTAAAGAGCATCTGATCATTCTATAATACAATTTGGGAGACCTAAGTATGCAAAAAAAAAAAAAAAAAAAAATGAGGTAAACCAAGAAACCAATTTGGAATTAGCCCTATTACTTATATATACATCAACATACGCTGTTAACTTGGAAGAAATGAGCACTTATTTTTCATACCCTAATGCCCTGCACATGACCCTGAACTGGTGGTCAAAGAAGAGCTATTCGGGAAATTTTACAAAACGAAAGCTCCCAAGACAGTGTTCCCAAGAAGTACTACTAGAGTTGAACATTAAAATTATGGAATATGCAGCATTAGTCTCAGAGAAAATGGAGAAGAAATTATGATGTAACAAGAAAAAATCAAGTAATTGGTACTTTGATAAGTGAAATGACTGCTTAATTGGCTTGGTTGACAGGCTGAATAGGCTTCAGTTTAATGTGTTTTAATAACAATGGAAAACTGACACATCTAATCTTTAATTACACTTGCCCCCACTACCTCATAGGGGTGTTGTGAAGACAAATGAGGTAAAATACACGAAGTACTTTGAGGTTCTTTGAACAGAACTACAGAAATTCAATAAATTTTAAGGCATTTATTAACATAACAATCACTATGACAGTCTGATTTTCCCAGTTCGTCCGGTCTGAGTTTCATTGCAACCCCAATCCACACTAGAATTTTTTCAATGCTAATACTTGGAAAATAGCATAGTCATGTGAAACTGTCTGGACAATACACTTTCTCTGAAAAATTGAGTTCTATGTATTATTTCAAGTGTGATAGAGTTCATTTCTCTATAGCAAGACTGAGCCTGAATTTGTTTTTGTACATGATAAGAGATTTAAAGTCCCCAAAACAAATCATTACTTTACTTTTTAACAAAGTTCCAGAAATATACTGACTGCATGGCAATTCTGCAATAATAAATGTATGTTTTATGTATCATACTTGAGTTTGACTGTAACCAACTTTCCAAAAGTGGAATGCAAAAGTTACAATCTCCTTTTCCACTTGATTTCAAGACATGATAGAAAAGTTGCCACAAGACTGACTAAACTAGAATAAACATAGATATCAAAGCATTATTGAGGAATAAAAAATCAAATTTGTTCCTAAGTTTGTTGCAAAAACATCACTCGTGACAAAAAAGAAAACTGCTTCTATATTTTTAGTAGAAAATATTTTATGACTGAAAATAGACTACTCATGGCCCCCTTCCTGGCTTTCTTTTTCTCCATGGTACTTACCATATTTTACTTATTTGTTTAATGGACTGACTTTCTCCTTTCAGATATGGGGAATCCAGTACTCAGTTGGGCATTATTAGTCCCCTTGTAAAGTGGAGTAAATCTCCCTTGTAAAGTGGAGTAAATTTCCCTTGAAAAGTGGAGTAAATCATACACTTTATCACAGTGCTAATCATAGAGCAGCCTATGGTCAACCTTTTACTGTTCTTCAATAAAATCAGGAGGTTGTGGCAGAATATACATCAATATACTGCTTCCTTCTTCCAGGAAATCTTGCTACAAAAACTGCTATCTGAATTAAACAGTTTGTTTTGCAACTGATTTACATTCTTCTTATTCTGGCACTAGCCAGGAGTGGGAAGGGGTAATGGGGAGTGATATCACAGCGAGGTAAGAGATGGCATGGTGGATTTTGAAAACTGATGGAAAAGTAGCCTGCCAGTTTGTATATATTATTTCCCCCAGAAAAACCATATTTTTTAATCTAACCTTGTGGGGGCAGATTGATTAATATTTTGGATTAGAGTGTGACTTCTTGATTGAATGTTTCCATGGAGATTTGACCCTGCTCATTCAGGGTAGGTCTTTACTGGAGTCCTTTACAGGGAGCTCTCACAGAGAGCAGGGAGAAGAAAACACCCCAGGATATGCTAAGCCAGGAAACATTTTGGAGATGGCTGTTGAAAGCAGATGCTTGGAGATGTATGTAGATGCTAGCCCAGAGTTTGCTTCAGAGAAGCTAAGAGAGACAAGCCCAGAGACGTTTTGGAGAACACCATTTTGAAATGCAACCCGGGAGCAAAGGAACAGCAGACGCCAGCTGACAGAGGTGTTCCAGGGGCCATTAATCATTCTTCGGTGAAGATATCTTGTTGATGCCTTAGTTTGGACACTCTTATGGCATTAGAACTTTAAATTTGTACCTAAATATACTCGCTTTATAAAACCCAATCCATTTCTGGTATTTTGCATAACAGCAGCATTAGCAAACCGGAACAAGTAGGAGGACAGAATAGCATGAGAAGAGCCAGGGTAGTGAAAAGTACAGCTAGAAAGCTAAGAAGGGGTCATATGCTAAAGAAATTTATATGCCATATGTTTCAGTTTGCTAAAGTTGCCAGGATGCAATATACCAGAAATGGGTTGGCTTTTAAAATGGGGATTTATTAGGTTACAAATTTACAGTTGTAAGGCCATGAAACTATCCAAACTAAGACATCAACAGGATGGAACCTTCTCTGACGAAAGGCTGCTGGCATCTGGAGCTCCTCTGTCACATGGCAAGGCACATGGCGACATCTGCTGGTCCTTCTCTCCTGAGTTTCATTGCTTTCAGCTTCTAGCTTCAGTGGTTCCCTCTCTCAGCTTCTCTGTGAGCTTCTCAATTTCATCTCTTAGCTTCTCTGGGGCTTCTCTGAGCTCTCTGGGCTTTTTCCGAGTATCTTTTATCCTCCTATAAAGTACTCTCCTAAGGGGATTAAGGCCCACCTTGAATGGGAGGGGTCACATCTCAACTGAAATACCTAATCAAGCACTTGGTTGTCACAAAATGTTCTTATAAATATTGTTTAATTTAATTCTTATAATTTTACTATATACTTATTATTGACGACATTTATATACAAAGGGAAGCCAATCTCATCCAGTAAGGTTCTATAACTTGCCCAACTGTAGGAGCCAGTATTGAAAACAAGTCTTCAGGCTCTGTATTAAGCAATGGGTGTAGAGAACACTGCAGCTAAATCTAAAAGTACTTTTATAAACATCTCAGGTGACAAACTCAACTCCTTACAGGGGTCAGACAGACAATATAAATATGCAAAGCAAGCCAGATGGAGCCTAAAGTAAGCTGCAGGGCACACCCCCATCTAAAGGGGAAATGGCTACTCCGGGCCTCTCATTTCCACCTAGGAATGGGGACCAGTGTTGAAAAAAAATCTTGATGTTTTAGTTTAACAACTTCTGATTTTTAAGATGATGGCTATGATTAAAATTTACTGTGGGTAAAACATATGCATTTTCAGGTACCACATAGAAAACAGACCATTGACTAGACTCCGCTAGAGTACATATTCCTATTTGCTACTCACACGAGGAAAGGCATCCCATTTTATAGAAGATTTAAAATGCTAGAGGCCAAAAGCGTTAGTATTGTATTTGCCTAAGGTCACACAGGCTGGTAAGTTGTTGTATATGATTCAAAATTCACTATTTACTCTTTGTACTTCATTTCCCTGCTTTAGCTATTTTGTGATATGTCTAGATATTAGAGAGGAATCAAATTACGGCTTTATGCAATGATGTGCTTCTACCCCCACTGCATTATGCTGCTTGAGCCAATGACACAACAAACTATGCGGTCCAGACACTCTCCAGCCACCATGGCTTAACTGTCAGAACCTGGGGGTTGATTTCAGCACTAGCACACAGGAGTAGAACCCACAGGATGGTTGCCAATGGGGATAAAAGAGAAAAACTGAGGATAAAAATCAGATGATTTCCAGTTAAAATTACCATATTGTAATTTTGTTAGTTATCAGACTAAGTACACAGCAGCTTATCTGACAAAGAAATTGTCCTTTTGGGCATCATTTAACCTAGAGATGTCTGATTTCCTTCCATGTGGTGTCCAGATGGTCCCTTTTTTCTCCACATTGAGACCAACCAGGAGGCATAAAGGCCGTTTCTAAAACAGAGACAATGAAAATAAGTGCAGGGTGGAAATGCACAAGTCTGGTCAACGTAAGTACTTGATTGGATTATATTGTTAAAGCTAATTCTCTATTACTGACATAGGCAATTGATGACGGAGAGTGAGGGATACTGTTTTCCAGTGATTTTACTAGAAGTGCTATCACATGCAAGGAGCAGCTGACTTGATAGGTCCCATATTTACGTAGGCCCTGCAGTAAAATATAGGGAAGCAAACAGAGAGCTTACAAAATGAACAAAAGAGAAATCTAGTATTCTATACTTGAGAAACATTGCTTCCTTCTTTGCAGAATTAATTTTGTGCCAAACTTCTGTACCTCCTAGGTGCTAATGACAGGAAGGGTGAGTGTTGTGAGGAGGAAAAAGGTTGCAAAGAACTCAGCTGAAAAAGTCACACGGCACAGGCTGGATGGAACACATAGCTATGCACATTAAGAATTAAACAAAAGTCCTCTAAAATGCCCAGTTTATGATAACTTCCTATGAGCGAGCTCCAAATTACAATGTTGGCTATTTGCATAGGGTATTACAGAGCAATCTATTACAGTATTCAACAAAAAGAAAGTACTTCAAAAGACATCTTTCTCTTTTGGAAGAACAATAACTTTCTAAGTTAAAATTTGGAAGACTTCCCAGGTTTCAGCAGTAAAATGCAAAGGCTGGACATACCATTTTAAAGGGGAATTTCCTGTAAGTTAGTCCAGTTGACAAGGTCACATCTAGATTTTATTTTTTTCCTTACGTTTTCCTCTTAAAATAATTCTCAAATCCTATTATTCAAAGAACTAGTAGTTACCACAGCAATTCCTGTCACTGCTCATATTCAAGGTACCGCTGAGATAAAGCTACTCAAAAAACAAAACAAAACAAAACAAAACAAATAAACTTCAATTACATAGAACATGGATTCACAGTGCTTTGAGAAAAGGGAACAAACCAGAAGCACTTATTTATTGGGTAGAGCTGTTTACTTTTAGCAGTATCTTACTGTGGCAGAAGAGCTATGGCTTTGGCTAAGTTTTATGCATTACAGCTATGTCCAGGGCTTTAAGGGTATAGGCTCTGGAGCTGGCCTGCCTGGGTTCAAAGCTTAAGGCTCACTTGCTGTTTGACCTTGGGCAAGTTACTAAAGCTCTTTGTGCATCCATTTCCTCATCTGTAGATATCAGTGTTTACCTCATATGCAGGTTTTGTGAAGATTAAATAAATTAACGTTTGTAAAGCACCTAGGACAGCACCCATTCCATAGTAAGCACAAATAAGAATTAGACATCATTACTTTTGTCTGAAAAGAAAGACAAGATTTCATAGTGTAAGAGAAAATACAATTTCAAACAATATTTTTTAAAAGATATAAGAAATGATTTTGAAATCTTATGGGAGTACATTTGATTTACATGGTGTTTTTCTTTTGATAGGGAGAGGAAAAATTACAGAGATTCAGTGTGAAATACTTAAAATATCTTGGCTGGAAAAATGACACATATTTGTAATTTTTTTTTTGTATTTAAAGTACAATACTTTATTGTTCCTTTTATACTTCTTAAATAAGTTTTTTTTAAATTCTAGAAATGAATCTATATTAATTAAACTCAAATTTGTTAAATACATTTATTGCATCATTTAGACAGTTTGACTAATTTTAAGTTTAATTCAGTCAGCCCCAGGAATTCTATACTTCAAATCTTAACTATTTTTTCAGAAGGTAATCAAGAACTAAGATATTTATTTCTTCATAATGAAATATCAAATTTCCCTATATTTTCAATTCATTAATTTATTTTCTTGATTCTACCTTTCACCGGTTCTTGTTCCTTCAGCCATTTCGGTATTGTCAAATACTGCTTTTGTATATTTGAATGTATTTCTTCTTAAATATCAAATAATATCAAATATCTTAAATATTAAATATCAAAACATACCCAGCATGCAATTTTTGTATGCATATGTTTTCAACTGACTTCTTTCTTCAACAAAACAGATGGAAAGAATGCTTATGGCAAAACAGTTCAATACTATGATCAGAACCATTGAGAACCCAAATTTCTCTTCCAGGTGATTAAATAAAATTAAAGTTTTAGAAGAAAGAAAACCTTTATTGACATTTGTGAGGGTGAGACAAATTTCACTATTGCAGTTATTTATAGTAAAACAGGGAGTTTTACTTTACCCTCTTGAACTATTGTGCACTTCAACTTTTTTAAAAACAAATTGCCAATGTCTCTAGGTGGTACAAAAGCATTTCTTAAAGCTTGGTGGCCTTAAAATATGTAAATGGGTTACTAAGTAGAAGAACTACGATTCCATGTCATGGTCAAAATGGTTAAGGGTGCCTGTGCAACTGGATGATCATATGTGGCTGTTCGTTAAAAAGCAACAGATCTGCCTGGCATATCAAGACAGCGGGGTGAGAAGCTTCAACAGAAGCTTTGAGCAACCAGAAGATCTGGCAGAAACATCCTTCTCAAAGCTCCAGAGAATAGTTAAGAGATTGCAGTAACAGAGTAAGTGTGAATCAAAATAATAATAAAATAATAATAATGATAATGATGAAGGCCACTTAGAAGTCGTAGGATCTCCTGGCTGGTCCTTCCCTACCCCCTCACTTGCTAGGCACGGAGCCAGCTTGTGATCCCAGCGTGGATCCCTGGTCCTGATTCCAGAGGGAACGGGATAATCCTAGTAAACATATTGGAGCATATATGTCTGGTCCAATATGTCTGTGGTAGCCTGAGAGACTTGCTGTACCAGAACTTTCCCTGTATATAGAAAATGGCTCAAAGAACTTGCCTACAGAATGCTGTGCAAGAGCGAGCAGTCAAGGGGCTACCTGGCAAAAGAGAGTGCTGGCAATCAGACATACAGTGCAGTGCCCATTTTTTGAACCTGAGGAGACTATACCCTAGGGAAGAGGTGGCATTCATATCCATGTAAACAGGGGAATTCCTAGTGACAAATGCTCATGCCCAAGATAAGACACATGTGCAGAAAGCACCAGGAAGGCCACTGCATTCTGGCCTCAAACTATTTTTCTAAACTCATTGTATGGATAAGCTCTGAAGGAGAACTTAACAAACAGGTCAATCTGCAGAGACTTCTTTTTCGTCCATTAGCTCATGGTATTCAAGGAAACTCTGTTATAACACTAGCTGGATAGATACTTAAGGAACAGATGCCTCAGAACCTAACTAAATTCCAGCAATAACACATTAAAATATCAAAATGACGAGGCTTTACCACAAGATTACAAAACATACAAAGAAACAAGAAGAGAGAGTACAGGCAATTGAGAGGATTAAAGCATGAGAAACCTTCAATGAGGAGGATCAGACCTGGGATACTCCAGATAAATACTTGATCCTAAATATTTATCTTGATCCAGATAAATAAATGGTCCTAAATATGATCAAAAAGCTAAAGGAAAATATGGACAAAGAATTAAAGGAAATCAGGAAAACAACAGATGACCAAAGAGAATACCTAAACAGGATGAAAAGAAACCAAACAGAGCCAAATACCATAGTAACAGAACTTAAAAATTTCCCCAACAGATTCAACAGCAGATTGGAGCTGGCAGAAGAAAGAATCAATGAACTTAAAAATAAGACAATTGAAATCATCCAGTCTGAAAAACAGAAAGAAGAAAGAATGAAGAAAAGTGAACAGAGCCTGAGGAACGTGTGGGACACTCAAACATACTAATATATGCACAATGGGAGTCCCAGAAAAAAAGAAGAAAAACAGAGAAAAGGGTAGAGAGAATATTCAAAGAAATAATGGCTGTGAAAACACCCACATTTAATGAAAGACATGAATATACATCCAAGATGTAGAACAAACTCCAAATAGTATAAATCCAAATAAACCCACACTGTGCCATTTTTAATCAAACTGTCAAATGCCAAAGATAAGCAGAGAATTCTGAAAACTGCAAGAGAGAGGCAACATGCCACATAAAGGGAGCCTTAATCAGATTAAGTGCCAAATTCTCAATGGAAACTATGGAGGCAAGAAGACAGTAAAAATATATATTTAATGTGCTGAAAGGAAAAAATTGCCAACCAAGGGTTCTATATGAGGCAAAATTATCTCTCAAAAATGAGGGAGTGATTAAGACATTCCCAGAAACAAAAGCTTAGGGACGTCATCACTACCTAAATCAGTCCTACAAGAAATGCTAAAGGGAATTCTGCAGTTTGAAAGGAAAGGACTCCAGACAAACTGACAGAAGCCACATGAAGAAATAAAGATCTCCCATAAAGATAATGACATCAGTAAATATAAATACCAGTACTTTCGTATTTTTTATTCATAACTCTACTTTTTACCTCCTATAGAATCTAAAAGGCAATTTCATAAAACACAATAATAAATCAATGGTTTTGGACTCATAATGTAAAAATATGTAATTTGTGACAAGAACTACATAAAATTGAGGTACTGAGGGATATAGAAACATAGTTGATATACACTACTGAAGTTCAGTTGTTTGCAAAGTAAGTGAGAATGTAATAGATTTAGGATGTTAAATTTAAGCCCCATGTTAACCACAAAGACAATATCATTGAATATGCAAACTCTCAGAGACAGAAAATAGAACAGGTTACCAGGCTAAGGGGTAGGGGGCAATAGGGAGTTAATACAAAATGAGTATAGGGTTTCTGTTTGGGGTGAAGGGAAATTTCTACTAATGGATGGGGGTGAAGGTACTGCATTTTGTGAATGTGATTAATTCCACTGAAAAGGTATCCTTGAGAGGGTTGGGGACGAGAAGACTTAAGTTGTATATACGTTTCCACACTTGAAAAGAGACAGAAACTAAAGAGAAAGACAATTCAATGCATCCCGTAATACTGGATAAGATCAAAGAATGGAGGAGAAAAAGCTCAAAAGAACATTATTGGGACATAAGAAAAATTGGAATATAGAATGCAAACTTTATACCAATGTCAAATTTCTTAAACTTGATAACTGCTCTTAAAGTGATTACATAGGAAATGTACATGAAATCATAATGTGTTCAGAGTATTATGTGTGCTACCTTATCTCCAAAGTTCAGAAAACAGATAGATAGATAAGCAGATGATAGGATGACACATAGAATGATACAGTAAACTTGGCAAAACGTTAAAATTGGTGGATATGGGTATCTGAGGGTGGGAGTGGGGGGTATGTTGGAGTTCTGTGTATGGGGTTTCTATTGTTTTTGCAACTGTCCTGAATATTTGAGGTTATTTCAAAATGAAAAAGTTTTAAAAAACCACTTCTAATAAACAAAAGATATAATATACAAAGCAAACAGCAACAACAAAGCAAGAGACCTTCCCATTACCCAGTCCCAGATTCTGAGAACACATATTGCACCTTGGTGTGAGAGGTCTAAAATGGATTTGCAGTAACTTCTGCCATATAATTTAGGACCTCTGTGTTTGTCCAGTCGGGAGGGCAGCATTGTTTACTGGTTCAGAAACTGGGATCTCAGGTCCCTCCAAAAAAACTATGTTTGAATTCTGGCTCCACCTTTTGATAACCGTGTGACTTGGGAAAGCCTCAGTTTTCAAATCTGAAAAATGCAAGGAGTAAAAGCACCTAGTTCCTCAAATGATAAAACAAAAACAAAAACAAAAAAACAAACAAACAAGAAACACAAATATAAAGTGCTTAAAGAGTGCAGCTCATAAGCTTAATAAATGTAGCCAGGGGTTTTTATTATTATTACTATTTATTTTAATGCGGCAATTTTTAATGACCTAACATTTAAAATCTCATTTTACCAATCTCTACCTCTGAAACTTGGCTGCTTATTTATTTTCCCACACCCACCTTTATCCCCAAAGGTCTGACGATCCCAAAGGATTTGGAGCAGCCCCTTCCTTCTTTGTAGACAGTTGAGAGATCATTGTTCAACCTGATCACCTTGCCCTTATTGAGGTGTGTGTCCTAGGCCTGGAATTCAAAAAGGGCTCTCCAGAGTACTAAAGCTGGATGCTTATGTTCTTTGTTCTTGAGTTGATTTCTGCTTCTCTGCCTGGCTTCTCTTATGATTATCCTTTCTTGACTCCAGTCTTTGGAGTTCTTTCTCTATTTCACTCCTTTGCTGTTATCATTCCTATTAATGCTACTGTTTTGGTCAAATTCTCAGAAGAAATTTTCCTAATGTCTTGGGCACACTGACTCCTAATTCCCAAGAGAACAGCCCTCTGTTTCTAGCTAGAGGTCAAACACCGGTGACCTATGGGCCACACTGGTCCCAAAGATACACTACAGCAGAGTGATTAAAATCCTATGAACACCAATGCCCTTATGCCAGTCATGAGCTTTCCAACTTATACTGTGACACATTCTCTAGCAGTTTTATTACTCCACTTTGTGGTTATCTGCCCGACCTTATGTGAGTTGCTACTCCTTTGGACCTCGGCTCCAATGCTTGAAGGAGATTTTGTCAAGTGGGAAACATCAGTAAAAAAGGGTCTTCTAATCTATCATTGTTAGAGTTCCAGAATTACCATTCATCTCCTTTTTGGTACCTGGACATGAGGTTCTATTCTCTACCAGTTTTGGGTTCTATAAGCTTGGAGCCTGGATCTCTCATTTCCCTTTGAACATGGTAAAGTTACCTAAAAAATGATCTCTTCAGAATTTAACATCTACCTGATTCTCTTGCTTTCTTCTCATTTCACGTCCTCATCTTGATCAACCAAACCTTAGTTTAATAAAAGTCCTAACATGGCGGTTTGTAAAATCAGTCTGTATCCCATCCACTAACACGGAACACCTAATGTATTAGTTTGCTGCCTGTGGTTTCCCTCCATCATTACAAGATGATTATATATAGAATGCCTTTCGAAAATACAATGCCAAGGTACAGAACAAAAAGGCAATGAGGAGAAATGAACGAGGCAAATGAGTCCATTTTGATTTCTTCTTTACCACTAAACACAAGACTTTGTCTATTCTGAAAGATTTATGAAGCTTACTACCATAAAGGATGCTGGATTACGTCTATGCTTACTTTATAAAATGAGATTCTGCCATCATTGGCAAGGGTTCATGGCTGTAATTATTTCAGTGCTCTTCCCAGTCAATGTGTCTTGCACAGCTGAGCCAAACCCTCTCTCACACAGGCAGGCAGGCCATTTCATAAGAAGTCTAAAAGCTCTCACAACTTTGTGTGACCTTGCATTGAATAACACTGGAAAATTGATTTGGCTCTAGTAATAAAAGACCGTCTGCATTATCTGCATTATAATTATAATTAATACAACCAGGATAACTGCTGTATTATTTATGATTAGAGCTATGGTGAGCACAGTGTAATAATAATCTGCTACATAATTTTTTATTGATCTGATGGCTTTATTGCAGAAAAAACAAAATGCTACACCACTGCATAACTAAAATTGCCTTTCTTAACATGAGTGTTTCAACAGAGGATTTCATTTAACATGCCTTTTATCTGATCAAATTCCCATAGTTTTAATATCATAAGTGTGATGCTATAGGATCTTTCAATTTTCCTCTTTGGAAAGAATTGAAGAACAGGCATAATTCATCTACCCAAGATTCCCATTCGTTACTTACTGAGTATCATTAATTCCCTGACACAACAGTTGTCATACATTTCATTAATAGGAATGGAATGAGCCTGGGAAAGAAGATGCTTTCAGTTAAGAGAATGCTATCTCTCACCCTAAATAATCTACCTCCTAGAGGCCAGTACTGTATGAAAGTTGTCATAAAATGACTGTATTTTTAATTAACATAAAGTTAGAAAGTTATGCTTTAAAAATAACAGTAGGGGGAGCTATTTTGGAGAGCACATTTGATCAGATCAAAAATCAAGCAGCAATCTTTAGGTAACTATGTTTAGCATTCTCTATTCTGTTTTAGTGATAAAAACTTGCTTCAATTGTGTAATACATTGGAAAATATCACATACAGCGGAGTGAATAATAAAACTGGTGGAAAAGTAAATTATATTTATTTTATTTCCTTGTATATTTAGATTCATTTTATTTCAGCAGAATTTGCCAATTTATATAATTAAGATTTAAAGGGAATAAACATTGACAATAATTTATTTTTCTAATGTCCAGTTTTAATAAGTAAAGGTTGAGATTATCAAGTGATAAAATTACAAAAGCCATTCAAAGTTAACTTTGCAAAATTTTAGAAAATTAGCATTATATAATATGAATTTATAGTTGATTCACTAATATGTTAGTTACTGAGAATCAGGCCTTAAGCACTTAGCTGCTTTCACAACATCATGAAATGGATTTCCATCCCCATATTTGAAAAAATATATTCAAATAGCCTTTACAGATTTATAAGTTTCATATGCATTATTGCAGTTGATCCTAACAAAAACATCATATAGTTGGAAAGACAAGTGTTATTGATCATTTTTAACAGATGTAGAAACTGAGGCTTGAACAGTTGGGACTTGGCAAATTAACATCTAAAACTTCTATTTCCTGACCTACAATTCTGATGTTTTTCTATAATAATATCATGCTATTTAGTGATTTACTTCAGTTAAATTAGATAATTGATACATTGATTCCGTGTCCCCAAAGAACATATGTGCATACAATTATGAAAGTTATGAAATATAAACTTTCCAAGAGTAGTCACATTTTAAGAAAGACCTTCCCTCCAAATGCACATAATAAACATAATAATAAATGTTGTTGTCATCATCATCATGATGGCAACTGACATTTATGGAACCAGAGACTGCTACCTATATTATCTCATAATAGCCCTATTTTATAGCACTATTATCATCATCCCCCTTTTACATATGAAGAAAGCAAGGCTTAGGTAAGTAAGTTGTCCAATGTCACACAGCTAGCTAGTGCTGGACCAAGGTTCTCAACACGGTTCCAAAATCAGACTTTGTTCTTAATATTGTTGTTTCCTTCATTTATCAGCTTTCCAGTAACACATCTTGTGGAGACTAGCTTACAACTTTTTCCCCAAAGAAACAACCCCCAAATGTAATTTTCTTTTCTTTACTTTGTGTGTGTTTGGGGGGGGGGGGGCAGTAACATGGATAAAATGTGTTGTCACAGAAATAGTCACTCTGATAGACTTTATATTAGATTTTTTGAACACTTCAGTATTTTATACGGTAGCCACAACAACATGTATGATCTAAAATTTATTACAAGGAGGGGCCACTATGACTTTTAAGATTATACCTTTGTGTAGGTTTCATTTTCAATTTAATTATTTGTTAATTAATTTTTATCTTTTTTAGGTACTATTATAAAATGTGGGAGGGCTTGACAAAGAATATGAAAGACTAAATTGTTAATGAAATTCAGGAAGACAAATAAACAAGTATTATTGATTAAAAGGAAAATAATTGAGCTGTTTGAAAAAATAGAAGTAGAAATAGTAAAAAACTATATTTAGTTCATCTTTGGCACAATATTTCCTCTTCTCCACCCCTCTTTTACATGTTTCTCTTAGTTGCACAGTATAATAGTAGCTAGAATTAGATAAATGTAGGAATCACAGGCAGTTTCATTTGAAGAAAAGAGTTTTAGCAATATCCCCCTTGTGTTATTTCCATTATCTGGATGACAGCAATCAGAGTTTCAGAATAACTCCCTTTGCTGCAAAGGAACAGATGAATTCCACAGCAGGTTTTCTTGAAAAATCTAGCTTGGCCAGACTAGTTTGGCTGTAGAAAAGCTAATGCCCATGCTCAAATGTGTAAACCTGTTTCTCCTTGAAATATTTGGGCTTACATTGAATAAATATAGCCAAAAATAATTCCACAGTATATGCTCTAAATTTGTATTCTTTTAAAAAATATTTTAACACACTTAGGAATCTGCTATCAACAATATTATTTAAATTTTTCTAAAAATTCTAGCCAATGTACAGGCAGGAAATAAAAATAAGAATTATAATGCCATGAGAAAGGTGACCAAAAAGTCATTATCTATAGGTTAGAAACAGAGAGTTATTAATATAAGAACAGATGACTGTAAAAAATCAATTGCACTCCTATGTCTTATTACTAAACACAAAATATAATGGCTAAAAAAATTATATTCATAATGACAACAAAACTTCTGAACGTGGTAATATTTTAACACAGAAGAAAAATGACCAATATGAAGACATGGATTGAGAGATATCCATATTTACTAATAAATAAAGGGTAAAAACAGAGAAAATGTTTTAATGTCAATCTGCTTCCAATTTAATTCATAAATTTGTGCAATATTAATCAAAATCCCAGTAAGGTGTTTTGTTTTTTGAACTAAAGAAAATTACTTCATTCATCTGGAAAAATAAATAGATCAGTATAGCTAACATAATTTTGAAAAAGAGAAATACAAGTTAATATGTTAAAACACACTATTGAGTTATAAGATCAAATCAATATAATACAGGGGCAAGGAAAGAGAAATGTATAGCTAGAATCAGTTATTCCTAAAGAGTCCAGAATGCATAAGAATTTGACAGATGAAATAAATCAGTTTGCAGAACATCTAATTCTTTTGAAAATTAATAATTATTTAGAGCTGCACTTAAAATCATTTACCAGAATACATGAAAGATGGAATAAAATTAAAAATAAGTCAGAGGGGTGCTATACCATAGTGATTAAGCACTTACTGCTTTGCTTCCAATTCAATGTTCTCTCTATGCAAGTTACTTAGTCCCTCTGGGATTCATTTTTCCCAGCTATGGAAGAGAATAATAATGATGTCCACTGCAACAGAGCCCTTGAGAGGAGTACATAAGTAAATATGTAAAGTGTTTAGAAAACTGTCAGGTACACAGTAAGATCCCTAAAAGCAATGGTATTATTATTATTACTATTATTATAGTTTAAAAGGATACAACAATTAAAAGTAAAAAGCTGAAAAATAAAAAAATATATGAAACCATTTGATCTCCAAATATGAATAGTCTATCTCCAATTTACAGGAAGTACATAAAATGCCAGTGAAGAGATCTGTATTTTGACAACTCTCAAAAAATTTCAATGAACAAAATAATATTTTTCATTTTGTTTATTGAAAATTTATAACAAAATTAAAAGAACTGAGATACTGTAGAAAAATTATCACCCAACTTAATATTTTAAATTGATAGATTAAGAAAAAAAGAGAAATTTCCAAATGAAAATAGAAATATATCATTTAGAAATAAAAACAGAAGAAAGTTGGAAGAGCTTATCTTTTTAAGCTACCTAAATATGAAATATTAAAAAAAAAATCTTGGTGACACGTAATTTATGAGTATCTCATAAATTGCTCATGGTAGTGTGAACATGCCCTGATATCCTGAATACTGTTTGGTATTTTCCATTGCACTTCCTTATTTTAAGAAGTGAACAACAATATGAACAAAAGATTTTCAAAGATGCTAGCACAACAATATTTTTATCAGTGTAATGCAAAATAGCCAAGATATTCAAGATTAAGGTTATTTTGGCCTATCTGCACATTAGTGTAATAAAAATGAGTTTTCAAAAAGTACCTAGTTTTCTATTAATCTATTACCAATACTCAGTTTACCAACTGAAATAATACAATAAATGCAATCTTAACTGGTATGTTTAAAAAATCAGTATAAAAAGCTTTAAAAGCAGTTTCTGTGGGTCTTTTTTTTCTTAATTTTAATAGCAAGGTAGTGAACCACCCAAGAAGTTAAAGTCACTTAGTAAAACCAAGCAACATATATTTTAGGAATACATACAACATATATACTTATACATACGTACATATGATAGAGCTATTTTGTTAGTAAGTGGAATAATGTATACAAAATTCAAAATGGAGGTTTACTGTTGGAGGAGGGGAACAGTACAGAACAGGAGATATGACAAGAACGAGGACACAGTTAATGCAATGGCATTTCATGGTTCTAGTTCTAAATCTGGGTGGTGGGTTCATAGGTGTTCTTTATTGATTTGTTTCATAATTTACACATATATTGTTAGTATTCTTATTCTTTTATCACATAAAATAATTTTTTAAAAATTATCTGTGAAATCTCTCTTTCGAGGATATATAAAGAATATAATTCAGCTAGATTTTGGCTCTTGCTTTTGTTAGTAATGTACTGACATTCCTCGCTAATGGTGCCATTAGGGTCTCTGCCTTCTCTAGTCATATGTAAAATAGCCTCCAATGCTCTTAATATTCTTGATGAAAAAGAGCCCCAACAATTGCAAAGTGGTTTTAAGTAAAGTTGTTTCCCACCATTCCATTCTAGAAATTTAACAAGTGGCTGGCTAGTTAGATGGGAACAGCAAAAAGAAGTTACTGGTAAAGTTACCATAGATGGCATAGCCATGGTTGGGATATGCTTACAAGACCTTTGCTTCTAGAGCTGCCTTTCCACACTCTTCAAAAGGGAGGAGAATCATATCTGTAAATATTTTCTGAAGGAGCATAAGAGGATTATGGTTACTGACCCCAATACATGTATAAGAAAACCAAGTCCTAAACTGATGGATCTAAATAGAAATACAATAATGTATGAAAGCAGATTTCTACAAACTAATTCTTATTTAGGCACACAAATACACATGTACCCACTTCTCCTAAAATAGAGAGAAAATAAAACAAAAGGAAAATAATATTAAGGAAGTCTTGTAATTTAGCAGCATTATGATAAAGTATATTTTTTTAGACTTTTGTCCCAAGCTAGGCATTAAACTACTTTATTTCAAAAATAAGTACAAAAAGTAGGTGATCCCAGGACACAGATGCAAAACCCAAATGATCTCTGAGTATTCAGTAATGCAAATTAAGGTAATGAGAATTCAGAGGGAACAGAACTAGAATAAATTAAGAGATATTTTACATATATTTATTGAAGGTTGCCTATAACAACAAGAAAGCCAATGTTATTTTCATTACCCTAATTTCACTAAACCTCACTAAAGATTTTCCAGAAATTGGATATAGCATTTCCATATAATCAATAATTGCATAAAGAATATACTAAGCTTAACTAGTATATTACTTTTTCCTCTATCCTAGAGTACCAAAATATTAAAAATATGATCCTCAAATTATTCAAATAATGGGTGTAAAAACAATGTGATAATTAAATACTTGGTCTTTCACACTGGCAGGTAATCAATTATGCTTTCTACCGACTTACTGTTTCACGCATTCAATCAGAATATAAAATACTGATTGACCTTCAGCACTCTGCTAAGCTGTTGGGAATCCAAAACAAGAATTAAAATATCATTCTTTTCCTTTTAGATCCAAGTTTAATTGAGAGAGGAACAAGTAATCTCCTCTCTATGTCATGAGTAAACCAGAACAATGTTTGGGAATAAAAGAAGAGGAAATAAATATTTTCTGAATATCAAATATAATTATGTATTTATTTGCTGTGATTAATTTTCTAATAAGGTTAATAAGTTTTATGAAATACCCGTAAAACTTTGTTTGTACTTTATAAAAACCTAGTAAGTCCAAATTAAGTTATATTGATAGCTATGGCTTCCATCATGACCAATTCTTAAAATTCTGGAAACAAGGAGCACTAGAAATAGAAGAAAAGATATGGACGACGAAGGTACCCCATATTTTTTTTTCCTTAGGGAAAGGATACTTCTACTGCTTGATGTACTTTTCCCTGTTGTAAAAAAATGCAGGTCAGCAAAAACTGGCATACAGAAATGTCAGTTCAGTCATCTATTTCCGTGCTACTTTGTAAGGTAGAAAAAGCTAATTTAGTGGCTAGAGCTAATTTAGACTTCTTAATTGACATTTCACTTGCATCTAAAATTAGACCAGCACATGTTTAAAAACCCTTTTCATTTTGAATGAATTAGAGAACAGCATGTAAAGACTTATAAAGATCAGAAGGGGTGGTGAGGGACAAGCGTACCTGAGCTTTTCCCCAGTTTGGGCACTGCTACCTACCCTACGTATCTCGAGAGAAGCTGGTGGCCTGTCTGCCTGGGCCTTGAAGCCTAACTGGGCAGCCTATGAGTTAACCTTCTTGGGTCACTCCTCTAAGATATCAGTGGTTCTCAAACCTTTTGCTCTCATGAGCACATGAGACTCTTACACATTGAGGACCCAAAAAGGAGCTTTGATTTATGTGGGTTGTATCTAATGATTCTGCCAAAACACAAGCCAAACCTAAGAAATTTGTAAACTATTTATCTATTATAAATAATAAACATATAATGTTTTACCATAAACAGCACATTATGAAAAATAGCTATTTTTCAAAGCCAAAAATTAGCAAGAAGTGGTGCCATATTACATTTTTGCATATCTTTTTAAAGTCTGGCTTATTGGAAGACAGATACTCCTATCTGCTTCTGTTTTCAGACTGCTGCCCTGCGTTGCTATGGCTGTAGTATTTGAAGAAAATTTGGCCTCTAATAGATATATATAGTTGCAAAAGGGAGTATTTTAATATCCTTTTCAGCTAATTTGGGATTCCGACTTTCATACTATTCCAAAACTCAACAGGAATTTTCTTCTTAAAGGTTAGTTGCAGTATGGAACGCAAAACCATATCAATGAACTTTTCATACTTTGTTACTTCATTTACCTATGCTGCAGTTTTAATGGATAATTTTGTAGCATCATGCATTGATAATTTTGAAAATACTGATTCACTGAGTTACACAGCTCTTCCAAATGTTGACACATTTCATTATATGCCATCAAAAAAATCACCTTCATTAGTGTGTATCACCACCAATCTCATCAAAAAAAATTTTAAGTATTGGGAAATTGTCAAGTTCACAGTGGTAGATACCATGAATTTCCAAAATTCTAATTTTTGCTGGAAAGCTCGATTCCTATCATTGGAAATAAATACTGTCAGTTGTTTTTCTTGAAGTGCTAGTCTTGCTTCACTTACTTTTGAGAAAATATCTGCCTAATTTCCAGAATGGAATAGCCATCATTTGTCAGACATTCTTTCAAGTAAAAATAGTATTCTATGAAAAAGGTGGCAAATTTAGCTTGTAACTCAAGCAGCCGCACAGCTGTTTTTTTCTTGAGACAACCATGATACTTCAATATGAAGCAGAAGTACTCAATGTGTATTTCCCATTTTGTCACAAAGAATATTAAAAGGGAATGTACTCAAGGGTTTAGGTTTAATAAAAGAATCAACTTTTTTCTTCCATTAATAAAAGCCTTAAGTCAAACTACCCTTTTGTTTGTTTGTTTTATTTGAGGGTCTGATGGTAAAAGGTACAATAACTTCTAGTCCAGCATGATGTCACTGTTGATTCATGCTCAGGCTCAAAACTTTCACCCCACTCCCCATTCCTTTTGCACTGTCAGTAAAAATGTCAACACAGTGAAAAAGGCAACTAACATCTTAGTCATGAAAATAATTTTGACCTTATGGACTCCTCTAAAGTGTTTTGGGGACCCAGACTGGTCTGTGAACCACACTTTGAGAACCTCAGGTCTATGTGACCACAGATGGATCCAGCTAGGTACATTTGCACACACAGTTTCTACTGCGATCCTTGAAGTATGAGCTTGGGGATGTTGAGTGTAGGGGAAGGAAAAGAGGAGAAAAGCTGCACATCTGCCAGAATATTGAAGGTAGTACTTTTTGGAAGAGTTCACACAAACTCATTGTGATAGGGAGCTATTGTTTGGAGTGGGGTGTATTAGGGTGGGGCAAAGAGTCGAGAATCCTTGCTATCCTTTTAACCTAGGCACAGAATCGCTGCCTGACTCTTCTTGATCGTGTCAGAAAAAGGAATGCTTTATTAGCTGCTTCTTTTTTTTATAGAAATCAGTAAACAATAAAGCAAATAGGCAGTTGGGTGGGATAGTGGTGCTCCCAATCAGGGTTTGCCATAGAGGCACTACCTGCACCCCGAAACTCACATGCATTCTGGAGATTTGTTATTGAACCTAAACAGTGCCCTATAAATGTAAAAATTAATTATTCAAATAATACCATATCCAAGTATTAATAATTAACAATATGATTCCCTTAAAAACTCCTTAACTCCAAATAATCTTGATTTATTTATGGCTTAGGTTTATACTGATTGTGTTATAAATGTAGAAACTTATTCCAGGTAATATTTTTCCACAATTATATAGCATTTACCATGCAGCAAGCACAGTTATGGAGAATTTATATATATATATTTAGTCATTCAATCCTCAAAATGATCATATAAGGTAGATGTTTTTGTTTTTCCTATTTTAACTATTTTAAGGAAACCAAGTCAGAGAAGTTAGGTAGCTTGCCTTAGGCCTCATAGATCATAGATGACAGAGACAGGATTTGAACCTGAGCTGCTTGAATTTAGGCTGTTCCTAAATCTTACCCTTGTCCCCACTCTAATACACTATACATTAGAACCAAAACAAACCCTAAAATGAGTTTCTTTTTTTTTTTCTTCCCCAGAGTTCTCTTTTAATGAATTGTCTCATTAGGGGTTAGTCTTGTTTCTTTGCAAAAAAAACAGATAAATTTTTAAACCACTCCTCAACAAAGGCTGAAAAAATTTGTATGCTCATTTGTGGAATTATGATTTAATCAAAGTTGAGGGTAGCCCAAGAGAGGTGAACAAATAAGAAATGTATGACAAAGATGTTTTAAAGTAAACACAAAATCCAAGCATTATCATTTTTGTACCAATATAATAAGCAAGCTTATCTAAATTGTTTATGTATTAGAGTAGATTTTTGAGCCCTAAGAAATTAGTTTTAGGGCTTTGATGCCCTATGTTATCCTAATAATTCCTATTTCTGCCCTTTGCTTTGTGCTCTGCAGATTCGAGCCACTAAGAATTCTCACCAGATTAAATTTAGGTAGTTTATAGAACCATGGTTCTCAGACTTTACGCTGTCCCAAAACATGTAATTGATAAGGCCCCTGCCTATCAGTAGCAGTAGCTCCCTAATGACCAATTTTAATGAGAATCCCCTCTCAAGTGGAATTGTATCAGAAATATCAAGTAGGTGAGTTTATTTTGACAAACTGACCCCAAATTCTGATAATTACCTCTCCTTCCAAAAAGTATAAAGTGTTCTAGACTCTTAATAAATGGAAAGTAAAAATCACAGTGGTAAAGTAAAAATTATACTGGATATAAAGTAGGAGGCTTTTGTTGTAGCCACATAGAGTACTAGCATTCCTTTTTAACTAATTTTAACTTCCTGTGAAACACTGGCAAAGTTATTTTTCCCTCTTGTGTAAAATGAGTATAACACCTATCACACCCGACTAAAGTAAACATTCGATAAGATAATGCAAGCAAAAGTGCTTGTGAAGTGCAAGATGCTTTATAAACATTAGGTATTATCGTTGTCATAATAATAAATAAAGTGAGAAAATGCTAAACTGCTCATAGGGACAAACATTTCCATGTTTTGTTTCTGACTTTATCCCTAGCACCAAGAACAATGCCTGACATTTAGTAGGTGCTTAACAAATATTTGTTGAATGAATATATGTAACTAAGCAGTCTCTTGGGTCACTTTTATGTGCGAAGGAAAAATTATTTTTGTATTTCTACTATCCATACTCCAATCACAAGTCAATTTCTCATATTAAATTTTATAATCAACAGTATGATTGTTTTATTATCCTCCACTAGACTGTAAACTCCACGAGTACAGGGACAGCATCTGAACTGCTCTCCATTTTATTTCCAGCAGCTAACACAGAAGGTATCTGCTGAATAAAGCAAATTGATTTTAAAGGATGAAAAATTAGTGCTTCTCATGGCAGTAACTATATGGAAAAACAAGCACCATGTCAGCAGCCCTAAATTAGCAACCATCCTGACAGGCAACAATTCAAGAGTTATCTGTATGCCGCAAACACTGATGAGAGATAGCAGAACATTCTTAACAGTGCTGTCTCTTATTGCAGGTGGAGGGCAGGACTTCAGGGGACTCTGTGTTATCACATGTACTCTTTTCTACTGGGATGGACTCACAGGCACCCAAAAATATGGCCATGGGCATTAGGAGCAGCATCAAAAGGGGCAGCCCAAAAATCATCCAAAGGGACAACCCAGGAACCTTCAGCAGAAAAATAAATGGTAGTTTATTTAGTTAAATTAGAACTTAATTAGTTAAAAAGCAATGCTAATACAGGATACTTCAAATATATTAACATACTGAATAGTCCTCTTGTTCTTCTTACCCTGCTGGGAACCACAAGGTTGATGAAATGTTTTTTAAAAAAATTTTTTAAAGGATTCTGCCTGGACCAACTATGGGGCTGCATAGTAGGCCAAATGTCATGGAGTCCAACAGAAATGCAATCTTTGGATGCTGCAGCTGCTTCGTGCTTTTGCCTTCCTAAGCTGAAGTTGGAGAAAAAGTGACTGTCAGAGCTAAGAAAAGTTTATTATGTTGGAGCTGATATATGATGTTTTATTTTGACTTTTTGACAGTGTCCGGTGCTATTTTTACCAGGTTGATACAGGGGTTAGGTTAAGACTTTAGGAGGGATGGTGATTTATTTTAAGTGCTGTTTGTCTAATAGCAGTTCCCTCCCCACACTCCCCTGAAACGTTATTCATTGTTCCTAATATAAAAATGCCCCCTCCTCCCTCTTACTTTCCTTTAAAATATATACTATTAAGTATCTATTGATAATCCCCCTAACAAAATCCTGATTGTTTCCTGGAATTCCTTCCTCCCGCATCAGTGGGTCTATCTGTCTGTCTTGGTTCCTCCCCATTCCTGCACCCAGCCTCCCTGCCTCTCCAACGCGTGTTGTTTCTCATTTAAATGAACGGTTGGAGTCTTTTATTTCTTACAAGTGCTGGATTCGCCTTATCGCCCTCATTCCTTTGGGGGTTGCCAATTGGTTTTATCCACGGATGTATCATTTCTCATGCTTCCTTTTTTTTTTCTAACAAAGAGAAAGAACCTCTCCGTCAACAAGCCTCTCCGGAGTGGAAGATTAAAAACCTAGACATCACCTACCTTGCAGCGCTACTCCCAACTGGGTTGTGTAAAACTCAATTAAACGTGTCCCCATTGAATACTGCATTACAGTACATTAAACAGAAAATTCTTCAAGCGTGATGACAAAGCTTGAAACCTTGCCTCAAAGCTGTTCTTGTAGCTTCTTTAACATTTCAGTCTTTGTGGTGCAAGTCCTCCCATTGACAAAACTTTAGTCCAGCCATGAAAAACAAAGTCACAGAGCCCCACAGGAATTAAGAGAGACGGGCTGCGTGTGTGAAGCTGGTCTTGGTACCTCCCTCCAGCCTCTATTGAAACCATACTGCCAGCAGACCACTCGAGCTGCAAAGTATTCCAGAGCTCTGTAGTCTAATAATTGAAAATGTAATTCCCTTACTTTGGACAGGTGAAATTTCTAGATTTCCTCCTCTACCAAGAACCGTGTATTCCTCCAAGATTCATATTTGAAAGATATATGAGCCCTAAGGGGAAGGGATTTATGCAGACATATATTCACAGACATTTTAAAAGTCCATGAATATGTTAGTCTCTTCAAAGAACAAAACTGAAAAATTATTCTACATCCTCGCAAAACCTCAATACTGCTATTAAACATAAACTATGTCCTTCTACTTTTGTTCCTTATCCTCTGCCACCATTTTTACTTATAAGCTGCATTGCCAATGGGAAATCTTTCTTTTAATTAATGTAAGTGGGTTTTCAAAGGTTGTTTATTAAGCAATACCCACAAGTTTGCAAAGTTTAAACTAAAATCTTTTTCATCAGCATTACAGTTATTTAGCATATTATCAACCTCACTATTTTTGATATTTGAGGTATTTCTCTGCTTTTGAAATTTGGAAATCCAAAGCACAATGCCTCTCCCCTACCTTTTATTTGTTATCCAGCCTGTTTGCTGGTGGTTGGAAATGAAGAGGATGGACTGGCTTCTTGGTAACAAACACTAGGGTATATTTAAGGCACTGTTTTTGTTCTTTATTGATTGTCATTTATTTTATGTCATTAGTGTGACATGTTATATGATATTATATTTGACCTGAAATATTTTGTAACATAGATGAGAATTTATTAAGAGATCCTAAAGCTTCAAGGAGAAACACAATGACCAAGTATTCAAAGCTAAAACAATACTTAAATGTGGAGCTAGGGGGCGTGGCGATACTAGAAGTTCCATTTTCACAATTAACAAATTTAGCTATGGTTATTAAAGAAAGAGCAAGCTTGCATATATATATATACACATATATATATACATACTCATTTAGGTGTATTTATACATGTATATAAATATATAGGTATATATGTTTAGAGCTACTTTTCCTGCTGTCACAGTCATTTTCTAACTTACATGCAATACTTAATTTTACCCTTAGTGCCTTGCTTTAATTCATTGGGGGAAATTTCATTCTTCTCATTACTATTCTATACCATTATCTGCAGCATTTTTAGTATAGAGGGAGAAAGTTTCCCCTATTTTGGCCTTGCATTGCAAGGTTGTATGCTCTTAAGCTTAAAATGGAAATGCAGCTGAAATTGATTTTGGATAGGGTTCCAGTAAGATTTCCCCATATGAAAACTAGAGGCACTGCTAGATATTACTATCAATCCCACAAATGGGAAAAGTAGAAAACAAACCTCAAAGAGTAGATAGAGCCATACCCCTCTAATCCCAACTTAACTTCTAAGTTAAATTAATAAATGTATTTGATTAACAGTTTAACAGTTTCCAGTTTCTTTATTCAAGGAAGTTTTCAAAAACTGGTTAATTATTCATAAGGCATGTTAATACAAAGAACATGCCCAAGAGTTCTGGAAAGAGGTTATCTTTCTTTTCCAAACTCTGTTAGTATCAGCATTAAACAAAAGGCAACTTCTCCATTCCAAAACAATTGTGTTTCTGAATGAATGCTAGCAGTTATTTAATCCTTTTCTCATGAGCAACTTTGAGAAAGAAATACTAATATGTGAAAGCTTCCCATTTAACCTCAATCTGTTTTCATTTTAGAGCAGGGTAGTTTGATAAGTAAATTCCTATATTATACTTTAATTTTAAATTCATGTAAACTGTTGAAGAAATTATTATCCTTATTCCCAAATGATTTAAACAGTTTGTCCAAATGATAAACACAATTCTATAGAACTGTACTTCTGCAAAGGTTTGAATCTGAATTGTGTATCAGTTATTTTAATGTCCCTTAATTACAGTTTTAAACACATTTTGTAATTTAACTCCATATAAACGGCCATATAGCTGTTTTCAAGAAAAAGATTTGTTATATATAGTCAATAATAATTATGGTTTTTTATGCCACCCCTCTCATTTTTATTGTAAAAATCATTTATGTATTCTTGTATTTTCAAAAGAATTGCCCCATCCTATAACAGCAGTGGACTTTTTGGCTGGCCAGAGAACCAATTCACTCCCTCATGTCTCATATGCTTCCGTTCCAACATTTCTGAACATTTGTTTCAGCTAACAGATCAACCACATTAGTTCATCATACTTTCAGAGTTGAAGGTTAGGGCAGCATAGCAGCCAATTGCTGTTAACTGTATGATTCTTGTTTCTCAGGATTTAATACTTTATTTGCACTTTTATTTATTTATTTTTAACATCTGAGCAATTTTCTCAAAAATGTCTTTCTCCAGCAGTGGTACATATATTTCTATAAAATACAGATCAGTCCTTAGCCTATGGTTGCTCTTAATGCTTTAACTAGTTCATATAAGGAGTAAGCAAAGCTATCTAATGTCTGGTAGTGTCCATTTTCACAGTTCTCTAATTAAGTCTAAGCATACCCCGTTGCTTTAAGATCCATCTCCTCCTGATACATGTTTTATTCCTGCTCTCAGAACCCTGGTTACTATTACCCATTACTTCTTTAAATAATTGTTTTACCTCTTGGCCATTCATTTGTCTTTCTGGTTATTCCTTTCATAACTTCAATTGCCTATTAACTGATATAATAATGCTGATATTTTCTATGGCTTTGGCTGTTTTCATCCAGGGATTTCAAAGTGCTTTGAAGATAGCTCTGTTGCTTTGTGGAAGACAATTAATAAGACAAAGAGAAATAAAGACCTGAAAAGTGAAGCCCATGTATATTCACACACTAAGACCACTGGAAAATCTTTACATTTCATTCATTGTTGAATCACTTTGGTTAGGCAGTCAAGAAGACAACTGATAGAATTAGGGGTAAAGGAAAATCTAGTGATTTTCTTTGACTCACGAAGACTCTTGGGGTCAATAAGATTTGAAGGTCACTGAAACACAAAAGCAAAGGATTTTGATTCTTGTCCTTCCTTTTCTGACATAATTCCTTCTGATGAAATGTCCTCTGATATGATGCCATAGCTCATCAGTGGCTTTCATTCTCTCTATGAGAACTGAGTCCTTCATTTAAGAAGCCATTGCCACACGTGTAGAGAACAATTGAAATAGCCATTAATAGGAAAATGGTTAAACAAATTAATAGTTTGGCACAGTCACACAATGGAATACTAATGCACAACAAAAAAGAACAAACTGATAATGCACACAACACAGATGAATCTCTAAAACACTCTACTGAGCAAAAAAGCCAAAAAGTGTATGATTCCACTTACATGCTTTCATTTACATGAAATTGAAGAATAGTCAAAACTAATCTATGTTGATAGAAATCAGAATAGTGTTTGCCTTGTGGAAAAGGAGGGATCTTTCTTGGGGTGAAGGGTATATTCTATAATATGATTATGCACTAAAGACTTGTACATTTCACTGTATATCCATATTAACTTAAAAAAAAAAACAGATTAGGGAGACCAGAATTAATTTCATTGGAATTTTTCTTTGGAAAATGATTATTTATATTTTTATTTATGCAGTAATTCATCTCCTATCTTTTCAGAATTTTTCAAATTGATCTTTTGCATGAAGATCAAAGCTAGTGTGAGCTGAATTGTCTCAATAATTTGGTAGGCATGTTCAATTTTAACATGATTAAAAGATAAAAATACATGGGCACAAATGAAGCCCTTCTATGTATAGGCAATGTATAGTTGGCAAATCTACATCCAAATTCTGTCTCTACTTCTCAGTAGCTATGTAACCTTGGCCAAATTATACTCTCAGTTTCTTCAACTGTAAAAATTAAATCAACCCTTGCAAAGTAGCTACATGTACATAATGCATGCAGGGTTTGCAATAAAGCAGGTGCTCAAGAAATATTAGCTTTCATTTTTTGCTTTATAACTTCAAATATTTTAGTTCTATATAGAATGTATGTTGAACCAGGTAGACTTCCAATGTAGGTACGTGTGTTTCGCATGACTGAAACCTCAGTAGGGTGCAAAACAAAGCTGCTACATGAACAAAAAGAAAGCTATCACTTATCTCACCCTTTAACTATAAATTGTTATCTATTTTATTGCTTCCCAACCCAATCTATTCTCGCCACTTTTGACCTAAGAAACTAGGGCACAAAAAGAAGGGGAGAAGAGAAAAGCCAAAACATTCATTTATTCATTCAACACATACTTCTTGTGTGCTTCCTATAAGTCAGGCATTGATCCCAAATTCTCTCTGTTCTTGGGGCTTAGAACTGAAATCACAATACAAGTAAATGCTTTAGCGGAGATGCTATTTATAGAATGTTTACTAGCTAAAAATCTTCAAAAATTTTCAATATTCTTTTCTTAAATTCTATTAACATCTCTACAGAAACAAATATAACAATGGTCTCCTTCCTATTTTTGAGAGCAGCTGAGATTCTTCTATTGACACAGGCTCTAGGATTGAACCTGGGAAACCAGAACCAGGGAGTCCCCCTACAAGTTATGGCCTTGCAGAGGTACCCCTCCTATCTGTCCCTCAAAGCCTTCAGGGCACAGTGTAGGACTCATCTGTTTTCTTCAGCATTCCCTGGCTAGGGCCATAATACTGTTGTGGTAGGGGGTAGAGAGTGACATACAGGAGCTGTACTTACAGCTGAACTTGATCAGGGAATTATCCAAATAGCCATTTAATCCCTACTAATGGGCAGCTGTTTGGTGTTACAGGACAGGACTCTAATGCTCAAAGAAATTTATTGGTAAGTTATGGGGAAAAATCATTTTTCACTGAAGAAGTCAGTAACTTTCAGAAGTCAATAAGGATATTCCATAACAGATACCATTAGGAACCAAGAGGAGTTCATCCATGCACTTTTTTGTTTTCTCCTGAGTCAGTTCTATGTAAAGGAGGCAGGCATGTGTTTGTATGCATGTATGTGTGTGTATGTGTATGTGTGAGTGTGTGAAAATGTGGTCCTTTGAATCAGTTTACTATTTACTTTTGACCCCCTCCTCAAAATGTTAGTTCATGAGTGCAGGGATTATGGTTTGTTTTATATACTCTAGTGCTTAGAAAAATGCCTGGAACATAGTAGGCCCTTGATAAATATTTGTTGAATGAATGAATGAATGAATGAATGAATGAAAGGAAGAGATGGGTTTAATTTGAACTGTGCCACTTGTTAGCTTTGTGATTTGTACAATTTATTTAAGCTCTGGAAACCTGAATGCCTTCATTGTAAACCTGAGCATAATGGCATGGCTTTCATAGGATATTTGTGAGTATTTAAGAATTCAGTGTCCAAAACAGTGCTTTAAGCACTGATTATGGGGGGATCGCCTCACCTCTCCCCCACAATCATCTGACCCTGTAATGATTTCACAAACTGTTATAGTAGAGAGTTGTTTTAATGGATGATTTTAGGTAAAAGGATCCTAACGGTAACATTTAAGTAAATTGAAATAGGCATGTAATGGTGGTTATAAAGAAGTACTGTCTGTTATTCTAGATTTTTCTAAGGTAACTATGACCCAAGGTAAGAAGCTAAAGCCTAACTTTATAGCAATAGTTGTAAACTGATGAAATCACATCTAATTAACAACTTCTTCTTGGTTGGAACATAATAACCAATGTAACAAACCAATTCAACAGGGAGAATTTTATGATTTGGAATGAATTCCACTTTTTTATCCCAGGGATTTTATTTATCAGTACTACGTAAATAAATTTTTCTCTATCTAAAATTAATAGTTAATTTGGGAATTTGTTTGAATAATAAAACACAGTTCTTTGGCTTAAGAGTTGGAAGCCAAAAACTCAAATAAACCTATCACAGTAAATGCTCCATCGGAGGACTTTATTTAATGGGGTGAAGCAAATATTACCTGATTTTTTTTTACTATAGGGCATATCTGACACCATTAGCTTTCTTTCTGCCATAAATATAGAGGAATAGAATTTGACAGGCATCACTATAAAATAGGTTAGAGATAAGTTCAGGCATCTTTCCTGCCACACAGACCTTTTACACTCAGTTCTGATGGGGCTGCTTGAATAGTGACCAAGGTTTGATTTTAGGCTTCTAGGTCACAGCTTCACCTTGACAACAGTTCTTTCATTTCCAGCAGTAACATTTGCTAGGATCCCTAAAGTGCTTTCAGTTTTGTAAGAAATGTAAGAAAAAAAGAAGTATAGGGGGAAAAAAAAGATAAATCTTAATTCACATGCTGCAGGACTATCTCTGTGTCTCCGGCACAAAACTTCAAATCCAATCCAAGAACTGGATGTGTATTAGAAGTCTGCAGATTTAAACCTTGTCCACCATGATCAAACTGGATTTATGGAGCATCATAACTCTCCAGACACCATCCAGCAGCTTATTAATTTAATAGACTCCTGTCCATTCCCTGATGTTCCTGTCCTGACAGTCTCTCAAGATAAGGCGAAAGCCTTTTGACAGGACAGAGAGCATATATATTTTCTTCTGTTTTCTTGTGGATGGGGTTGTTGACAACTTGAAATGTGTGGCTCAGCAAATTTATTTTTTTCTTTTCTTTTTTTCCTCTTTTGCTTTGCAGAGAGGATGACAGAGGCAAGCCTCCCCCGAGCTCCAGGGGTCAGGGGGCCTGTGTTTACCCAAGTACTTATTTAACATGTTGTTTTACAAAATAACAGTGAATTGATTTAAAGTCATACATGGGGGGACACTATACCATGAAAAGAATGCCTAATAAAAATTAATAGGTGTTGGAGAGAAGAGGAAAAACAGCAATAAATGCTATCATTAAATGGAGTACAACAACCTTTTCTTTTCTTTTTCCATAATCCTATTTGCAGGGGCGAGAGGAAGTGCCAAAAAAGATAGCACTCAAGCTGTAGTATACATAAACACAAAACAAGAACTTTTCTGCATTCTTAGTTTACCTTTATGATAGTCTCACGCTCTACAATTGTAATTATATGCTTATAATGTGAAAATAAATTCACAAGCCTCAGCGAGAGAGTTAGGACATTAGTATATTGCAAGATTAACTGATTCCATTTCAAAGTGTACCCTCCTGTTACAGTCATGTCAGCAATCACTAACCACCGCCCCCTTCCCAAACTTAAATATGTGTACCAATCACCTGAGGATCTTGTTAAAATGCAGATTTGGATTCAGTAGGTTTGAATGGGCCTGGAATTTTCTATTTCTGACAAGTTGATGCCATACTGCTTGTTAGCAGACTAAATTTAAGTAAGTATACAGTAGCCAAATTAAAAAAAAAAAAAAAAGGTAATTTAGATATGGACAAATTATACCCTGGATCATACCAACGTAAAACTTAACTTGAACATATTTCAAAAAGTTAACCGATTCCCTACCTGGCACAGTGTTTACTCTGCTAATATTTCAGTGAATTGAGGAATACACAACCCTAAATCCATCTTGCTTCATTTTTACCTATGTGTGTAAAGATGATTGTCTTACTTTCTTCTGAGCTAGTTAACTAAAAAGTTGTATTTGAAACCACTGATAAAATAAAAAGTAACTTGTCCATTTTCTTTCTTACACATTTTCTCCTTCATCTCCCTGATAGAAAAATATACTACTTATCTATATCTCTATTAAAATACAAAACTAATGAAGAGGCAAGAGTTCCTAAACTAAACTGTTGATTGGCCTAAAAGTCCTTCGCAGGTCACTTTATTTGCTTTCCCAGGGTTCAGATCAAGCCATTCTAGACTTGAGAGTTGAGAATGTTTGACTTGAAAACACTGCACTTTAATCCAGAAATCTGCACTCAAAGCATAGCAAGATAACAGAAATATTACTGTTGACAAACAAAACTAGCTCTTTGTGAGACTCAAAATTATTATTTACTATTTTATACACAAACCTTTGGAGGGCCAGAAATATCACATATGACTCATTTGATCAAATTCATTATGCAATCTTACATTGTTTATTATAACTATTGACAAATATTCTGAAAAAATTCAGTTTCATAATAAACCTCTGAGACGTACATTTCTTGAAAGACTGCACAAAGTAAAGGGTGTTCAATTGGATGAAGAACAGTCATTCTTGAAAATCTTTTCTGACAATAGAGACCAGACAGTGATGAAAAATACTAGATTTCTGAAAGAAAAACTGGTTTAAAATAATTTATTCTCATTGAATTTCAGTGGGTGGTAGATAGAACTACATAAATAGATAGATAGAAAGAACTTATCTGTTGATACTTAAATGTATGCATTCCTCATCCATTCCCTTGGTTGGGATATTCCTGCTTGCAAGACCAGGATATACTATCTTGATTGACCCCATTGTTGTCTGACAGTCTTCACAGACCTCAGACTAATGAGAATATATCTTCTCTGAAGTACTACTGTATGTCATGGCATATAAGGTGACCTTTTAAGTTTAAAAATAGCCTTCAACAAATGGGGTTGACTTATACACCAAGGGTAAAATGAAGAGCTTCCAATTTCAGGTTTCAGAGCCAAGACTTGAGGGCTGGCTGACTTCCCCTCAGTGAAGAGCTGAGAGCAATAGACACAGTTACTGTTTGACAGGAGAAAGTAAAGCAGATCCAGTGAGAACTGCTCAATAATTGCAAGCCAGTGTCTTGGCATGGTTGCTGTGCAAGGTTGTCAGACAAAATCTGATGGCTTGGCAGTATTTTTTGCATGTGTGTAGTTTTTAATTTTTCCAAATTCTCTTATATACCCTCATGCCTACTGATATAATGCAATCTATGCTCTCTATTGGACATTCCAAAAAGATCTCTGTTTCAGATTTCCTAGCATTTAAAAATTTTTGCTAAGAGATAGAACACTTTTCTAGACCTGGAGAGAAATGATTTCCACACTAGTAATTTTTGAAACTAAATCAAGTCACACTAGAAGTGATGCCTCTTCTATGAAACTTATAAAATAATAATTCAAAATTCACTGAGTACATGCTATGTGCCGGCTGTGGAGATACAGAGGTAAGAAATGGAGTCATTGCCTTTGAGGAGTTTCCATCCAGCTTGGCACAAAGCACAGGCTGGGATTGAGCTTTCTCCTTTGGAGGTAGGACAGAGAAGGCTTTGTAGAGGCACTGATGTCACAGTCAAGCCTGGAGAGGTGCCTGATAGCAATGATAAAGTTGGGAGATGGTTATTAGGCAGAGGGAACATCACGTACAAAGGCGGAAATGAGCAAGCATGGGGCATTCAAGGGATTTTAAATGATTGAGTATGGCTGAAGCATACGGCATCTGTGGAGGAAGAGTGAGAAATGAGGCTGTAAGGGGTTGGGTAGTTAAAAGTATAGAAGAGATTACCTAGGAAAAACATATAAATGAGAAGATAAAAAACTAGGGAGTGACAACTTTTAATAGGTGGACGGTGATGGAGAAATTTCCACTGGACATGAAGAGGTTTTGATCAGCATTGCAGGAGGAAGTCCAGGAAGCAGGGGTCTTATGACTTCAAGGGAAGAGAATTTAAAAGATGACAGAGTGATAAACAAAATCAGACGATACAAAGTTGTCAAAGCAAACAGAATGGAAATTTAGCAACAAGGAAACCACAGGAGACCTATAGGAGAGTCATTCCAAAAGAGTCATGGTGGTGGAAACTGTACAGGAGAGAAGATGCCAGAATTTAGGAAGTCAAAGGAATGAGTGCAGAAAACTCTGAAGAAACTTGCCCAAGAAAGGAAGCAGAAAGGGCTTCCTGTTAAGCAGTGTGAGTAGATTGCATGCATTTATTTCTCTTCTTTTTCACTGAAGTGACAACAAAAGAAGAAAAACTGATAAGGAAAAGAGATGGGGTGGAGTAGGTAATAGAAATGAACAGCATATTTGAAATTAGAAAATAGATGTAGTGATAAATGACCAAGCAGAAAAGAGAAAACTGAAATCCAATCCCTTGAAGAACAGCAGGCCGAGAAGCAAGTTGATTTTTTTCCCTACAGAATCCACAAAAAAAATCAGGAAATAAAAGAACCAGGTATCTTGAAAGAGTGAACATGGAGCTAACACTTGGAGGAAGGCATTCTGAGTAAGAAGGCAGCCATCCATGTCCACCCTTTCCCTATGGAGTTAGGTGACCACCCCTTCCCACACTGTTAGAAGATGGAGACTTCGCTTCTGGAGAAATGGAAGAGAGAGACTTCAGACCTAAGGAGACTGTCTCAGCAAAATGTGAGGCAAAAGTGTCATCTGAAATCAGAGGATTAAAGAACATCTATATTCTCACAAGGTGATAAGGCTCCTCCATTGTACCATGCAGTCCCATTCTTTAAGTCCACCGAATGCTGGTTTCAGGGAACATACATATTTCAGAGACGAGACAGACAGTCTCTGAAGAAGATAACATGCTAAGGAGGGAAAAGCAAACATAACATATAACATCATCTGGGGGCTTTATCACCATGGCTAGGTTGTTATCCTATGACCCATCAGTTGACAAACCCTGCTCATTCATGCAGCTCTTACATTCAGCCGTTAGTGTCCCTCTTAAAAAAAGGGGTGGGGTGGGGTGGAGGGATCTCATGCCACCTGAGGAAAGTCTCAGCATGAAAGACAGGGACCAAAACTGGCAAGAAAATGTAGGAAAATATCTATATAAAACAGGCAAGATGTTGAAAAAAGGAATGATCAGAGAACAATAATGACTTCTTGTAAATTATAAATATGATCGTTAAAAAATTCAGTAGCCAATTTAAGGATACAGTTTGAGGACATCTTAGAAAGTCAAAGAAAGTCAAGAAGATAATTGTGAGAATATCATTAAATGTATACAACATATTGGTTTCCAGCTAAAAGAAACCATGCAAGCCATTCATGTATCAATTCATTCAAAACATATATTGAGCTCTTGCTATATGCATGCATGGTTAAAAAGGACAAAATCCCTGTCCTTAGAGAACACCAATTCTAGGGATCAGAGAATGACATTAATTTTTTCAAAAATATATGCTAAAATGTCAAGTATGAAGATGATAGAGGGAGAATGTTTTATAAGGGTAGTTAGGCAGATCTGCTTGGGAAGGTAACATCTGGGGAGAGTTCTGGATGAAATGAGAGAGCAGGCAATGAGGGTCCCAGGACGGTGCAAGGGCCCTGGGGCAGAGGCATTCTTTGCATTTTCAAGCAAAAGCAAGAAGGCCTGTGCTACTCTGGAGCAGACAAGTTAGAGGGTAATAGGGAATGAAGCCACAGAGGTACACGGGGAAGGATCACATAAGGCCAGGTGGGCCAATACAAAGACTTTTTTTTGTGGTAGTTTTAGTCCAGGAGTTGGTAAGCTTTTACTGAAAATGGCCAAAAAGTAAATATTTTAGACGTTGCAGGCCAGATGTTGTGACAACTACTGAACTCTGATGTTACAGTGTGAAAGCAGCCATAGAGGATAAGTAAACAGATAAAACTTTATTCACAAAAACGGGGTAGGCTGGATTTGGCCAACAGGCCACATAGATCCTTGTAATTAGTCTAATTGTGATGGGCAGTCATTGGAAGGTTACACGTACTTCCTGTTTCTCAATTTTTCTGTGAAATAATAAGTAAGGACATCATCTAATAGATGTCATATGTTTGGGGAAGGAGAAGTCAGAAATAGTCAGTTGATGGAGAAGACTGAATGGACTAGGAGGATGAACTCAGATTGCCAAACTACATACACTGAGCACCCACATTCATCTTCTGGTCAAGTGTAACGTAAAAATGGTGAGCATGTGGTTTTTGATTTTTTTACTTTGACTATATGTTTATACAGCTCTCACTGTGGATCAGAAACTATTCTAAGCACTTCACAAACATTAACTTCACCTAATTTCTGCTGCTTAGAAGTATCCAGGAAGATATTGAATTTGACCAGAGTTGAATTTGACCAGAATAGGTTTCTTTTTTTTTTTTTTTTTTTTTTATTTTTTCCAGGCCAGTAAAGGCCAAAGAGAGAGAAGGGTGAGGTACAAGGGTGATGAATATGATGGACTCATGGAATCCAAGCCAGAAAACCTAAAGTAAGGGCATGAGGAGGCTGATAGGCAGCAAAATGATGATGGCAGTTAAGTGGACTGTAGGTTCTTTGGTGTTAAAAAAATAGTTGGAGTCATGTAGAGTGGAGAAAGGTGGACAATTGACTACTACTATATTCTAGACAGGTGTTGCTACCAACATTCTTTCCTTAATGGATGGCTTTGAGCTTAACCTTTGACACAATAATCTTACTGAAATCCTGATTTTATAAGATGTGCTCCAGAGCCTTCAGTAGCTGTCAACCACCTCCATAAGAAGGTCTCAGAAGGAGCATTCAAGTGAGTCAAAAACATGGCCATAGAAACTTTTGAACACTTGCCTCTCACTAGTCTGTTTTTCACATTCTCTGTTTTAACTCAACAGTGTGCTGATGCTCTCAGGAATATGCTGTATATATGTGGATGGCGACCTAAAACTTTTACTTAGGCAATTTCAACCACTTCAAATGCCTTCCTGCCATTTCTCTGCCAACTCAGATTTATACTCAACTTTAAATCTCCAATCAAAATTCCACATCCTTGTAAGCTGTGCTTGACCATGTGAGACTGAAGCCAGTATTATGCCACATTCATCAATTAAGCTCTTTTAGTAAGCTGCTGAAGCTGGGGGATGGGAGCTGGGGGAGGGTGGAAGGATGGGGAAGGGTGTTTATATAACCTGGGCTCTATCATGTACAGAGCATGTGCTCAGATGTTCTTATTTTATTTGGAAAATTATCTTAGGAAAAACAAAGTGTCAGGACATTCATAGAGATACTAAAGAAAAATAATTATATCACCAGGAAATAATTTAAATTCTGTGGGTGAGGCACACTTTGTGGTAAGGTCAAGATTTTTTGGTTCTTTTGTTAAGGTTGTAAAAAAAGGAACAGCAAGAATGTAATTAAAACAAAGAGTAATTTTCATTTATAAATATTTTTCTTAAGTTATATAATAATATAATCAAAGTGAAGAAAATTATTTAAAAAATGAGATATAAAAAAAGTCACTCCAAATCTTAACACCTTTACAGAAATACTTTTATAATATCAAGATAATTTCTTTCTAGTATGTTTCCTATGCAGGCACTTTCTAAATATAGTTAAATATAATTTTAATCATACAAGAGACAAAGTGCATATTCTGCTGTTTTTCCCACCTAGAATTATAATACAATAATTTATTCTATGTAATACAATTAATACAATGTTTAAAAAAAAGTATTCACAGTATCTTACTCTGAAAAAAATCTACTCAAAAGATTTGTCCCTCATTTGAGCTGAAAAAGATACATTTGGGGATAGCTTTCAAGATTAACATCTCTTTGAATGACAAGCTAACATTCCTGAATGATAGTGAGTCAACTCTCAAAAGACCCTGCTCTTCATTTTTCATTTTTATACTTATAAAACTGATATATTCTTAGTTCTTATCATTTGCCAACATTCTAACTGGGTTTTCCCCTTAAGAGTCAGAAGCTTCATTCGCTTATGGATCCAGGGTGGTTTAGGATAATTTTTGCCCATCACATGATAGCACATCTAATCCACTGAGGTAATTAATGGTATTATCATGCAGATTATTTACTAATATTTCATTAAGGAAATTCACAGCAATGTTGATATGAAAACAAATGTATTTTTCACATCTTATAGCATACATTAATAATAACTAAGGACATAAAATAACACAACCAGACCCAGACTGAAATAAAAATAACATCAGTAAATCACTTACATAATTGTAAAAACAGTAAATGCATAGTAAGAAATGGAAATGACAGAAAGCCCAGTGTTTGCTGAAGCTGCTGTCACTCTACAATTTGCAGCTGATAGTTCTATTGTAAATACTACAGTCACTGTTGGGGTCACTTGTCTCGACCTTAAGAATCTCTCAGAAACTACAACTTGAATCAAAATAGTGGTTTTCTAAAGCAGCCATTTATATAATCACTGATTCCTAGAACAGGAATAATCATTTGCTCACTCCTCAAAACATATCTCTTATTCTTATAGAGCATAACCAGAAAAGGCCTCAGATGTTCATGAAACATGTTGGGTTTTCGGCATTGCATTATCCTGTGGTGCTCTGCAATCAATTACTGTTATACCACCATCATTAATAATTTTCTTAATGAAAATGATTCTGTTGATCTCTGTTGTATTTTAATCATCAGAGTTAAGCATAATTACACTGCAGCTCTGAGCTGGCATGTGGACTCCTTTAGGGCACAATTTTGTTTTAACACACTGATAATGTAATTTTACATTGTGTCAGTTTGTTTGGTTATTATCCAGTTGTACAATTCCACTGTATTCCTGATAACAGATAATAACCTTAGTACCTTCTATAACCTGAAGTCATTTAAAAAGCAATATTGGAATTCTGTGACTAGCTAACTTAATCGCCTTATGATTTTATAATTCCCACTGCTAAATATTTGGTTCAGGCACCCACCCCGTTTTAACAATACCATAAAACTAAACAGCAGTCATACATTGTCTATGAGGTAAAGAACGGTTAAATAAACACTTAAAATATGAGTAAAATTTTCCCTTTAAATTTGTTTATTATTTATATACTAAAAGACCTCTAGATAGTTAAACATTGTCAGATAGGCTAGTTTGAAAACTGGCTGCCACATTAGACAAAGCTGTTGTTCAAAATGCTAGTAACATGTAACAAACCCTCTATATTAAGTTGGAACATTGTCCAGACTTTTGCAGGAGTCCCTATAATGAAAGATCTGTGTTTTGAAAAGATGATCCATTTGGTCAGTGTGCAGAAAGTAGCTTGCCCAAGTTAAGTCCTCTTAGAATCTGTCATTATTTCAACACTATCTAATATAGAGTCTTGAATATTGTATACAATCAATAAAGGATTAAATGAATCAATTGCTGGTTAAATATGTGCAAACAAGCAATAGCAGAATTTTGAACACGTTCAACAAATGATTTTGAGATTAGAATACAGTCTTCTATAAAATTTTAAATGACTGCAGTCTAGAAGCAACAGAGAAATTACCACTGCTGTTTAATTTTTGAATACCTTATCTTTAAAGCTATATACTATGGAATGAAAACAAGTTTTGCTGATAAACGTGTATGCAAATTTGTGAAAAAAAAAAGCTAAAACCTGCAGCTTTGCTATAGTAAACAGCATCTTCAAAACTCATCTGATTGTATAATTAGGAGTTGAATTTACATGCTTAGGATAGAATCCCAACTTCACGTTGGGTTGTGTCCTTGAACTATCTATTCAACGTATCTAAACCTCAGTTTACTCATCTGTAAAACAGGAACAGTGATGCCTACATCATGAGTTTGTTGTAATGGTAAATAAGAAAATGTAAAGTGTTTAAAACAGTGCCTGGCATAGAACAAATGCTCCATGAGTGGTAACTGATTATTAGTATAAATAACATCATCATTATCATTTCTATTCTAGGATTAAACTTGCATTAAAAATAAGAATATTGACTCACAGGAACATATAAAAAATCTGAATATAGACTATAAACTTTGTATCAATGTTAAATTTCTTGAACTTGATAACTGCACTTAAGGTAGTTATATAAGTGAATATCTTTGTTCTTAGGATATGTACATGGCAGTGTTAAGTGTTCAAGGAGGAAGATTTGTGCAACCTACACTCAAATGTTCAGAAAATGGATTGACAGAATAACATGGAAAACGTGGCAAAACGTTAAAGTCAGCGGATCTGGGTACCTGGGGTGGATGGCTAGGGGTATGTTGGAATTCCTTGTGTGGGATTTGTATTATTTTTGTGACTGTCCTGTGAGTTTGGAAGTATTTAAAAATAAAAAGTTTAAAAAAATAAAATTAAAATATTATATGCCCAAGGGGGAAAAAGTCCAATGATGTTTTCAGGCACAGGCTTCAAGCCTCCGATTCTGTGACGCTCTCCTTTGCAGACACACATGAGTTCACAGTGACTGAGCGAGACCCTTTCTCGGGTATAAATCTGGTATCAGATGATCATGTTTTCTAGCTTGATAATAACATGGAGGCCTGGCTTCATTTCCTCTAAATTTGTACTGGCTTTGGACCACAATGGCAAACTGCACTGAGTGTGAGATAATCAGCAACATAACATTATAATAACATGAATGGTTTTGAATATAGGTGCTTCCTGAGAAAGATCAAACAAGGCAACCATTGCTGTTCTACTTTTACAGCTGAGAAAACCAAGATTCAAAGACAGTAACTGATTTCCCCAAAACTTCATACTATATATGTGTTATGTAAGTGTGTGTGTGTGTGTGTGTGTGTGTGTGTGTGTGTGTGTGTGTGTGTGTGTATTTATTTATTTATATATACACACATTTTTTTTTTTTCATTTAACAAATATTTATTGAGTGCCTAACGTGTCAGGTACTATCAAGCACAGAGGCCACAATATTAAGGAAAAGGGGCAAGTTCCAACTCCCACAGAGCTCATAGTCTAGTTTGGGTTTCTCTTGAGGCTATTCACAATGGGAATAATCTCTGAAGAGCCCCTAGAAAACAAAATGCAAATTTTAAAGCAACACCCCCAACTTATTAAAAGCTTCCCAGGTAATTCTGTGAGGCACTTCCCTTTGTTATTTCAAGTCTGAGTGATTTCTTCTGAAGGAATTACTGTGTTGCACCTAAGGGAGAACTGGGAAGATAAGTGTGCCACATGTTGACAACCTGTCACTGTTCAGGTAGAACAACACAAGGAATACATTCTGAGGGTGAAGGGGTGGTAACACCTCTCTACATTTAAAGCATCTGCATAGCCAGAGACAGCAAAGCTCAAGCATTATGAAGGGGTCATTAGAAAAGTAACATACGTGAAAGGGAAAATCAGTAAGACTAGAACAGGTGCTAAGGTCTTTAATCTAACATCCTTATGCCAAGGGTACTTTAACCATATAAAATAAAAAAATTTTTATATTGCACTTTAATTATAAAGATATCCTCTATTAATAAGGAGGAAATGAGGGTTAGCTGATACTCTTTTCACTCCTTGGATTGACAATGTCTATTCTCCTGATCTGCAGAATTAGAGGCTATGGCTAATCTGAAATAAACAATCCATAGAAAACAACATAATTTAATTTTTCCCTGATTTGGAGTGAATTGAATGAATGGGCCCACCTGGAAAATGTGAAATGTTTAATTTTGAATATCCAAAAACATAAAATTCTATGTAATCTCTTTATTTTTCACATCTGAAAGGCCACCATGCTTTGAAAATATTAGAAGGTAAAGAACACAATAGTATATAGAAAAGAAGTGGATATCCAATGCTTAACAGGTCTTAGTGGATTTTAGGGGTAGGTGTGCCAGCCAGCCTTTTCTCATTCCACCCTCTGAGGCAGAGCTCTATTAACTTCAGCATGGTGCTTTTTAGTATTTTTCCATTGAAGATAAATAAATTAGAATTATCTGGAGTCTGTTAAGAATAAAGGCAAAAAACAGACTACCCCACAAGTCTGGTGCATCAATGTCTGGATGAGCTAATTACTTTGTGGAATGATGGGGGTAGTTGAGGCAGGAAAAAAGGGACATCATATTAAAATATCAATGACAAATACCATGTTTTTTACTTTGATAGAACAAGATGACAGTAGTGTGTTAAATAGCACTAAGTGATAGAATATAATTTTATAATGATTATTTGATGAACACTCTGAAGATGAAAGCTTTATAGTTACACTTAATTTTGCTACTAGTCCACATTTAATATTTTAAGAAGAAAGTATGTCTCTTAAATGGTAGTAGTGAAAACTTAAGTGGCCTATCTTACATACTCTTTGAAAATACTACCAAAATCTTACAGCCAAGGCATTTTATAAGAAATGCTACACAATTGCATTTTATATTCTATTTGTAAATGGGAAATGATAACCTCTCAGCGAGATCCTCTAGTAATAAATTCGGCATAAGATTCATAAGTAATTTAGGTTCTTAGCTAGGAAACAAAATAAGGAGATGAACTATATCATCAGGAATTTATTTTCATTCTCAGTGGGAGCTCATTAGACATTAGGAATATTGTATAGCATCCAGGGACATGGCTGGTAGCCTATCAAGCAATCGTGCTCTTCTCTTCTGGCAGTAGCAGCTTGGTATCTTTTGGGGAACTATTTTTCCTCCATCTCAGTGGTTTATATGGGATTAATTCCACTTGTGGGCCCCAGACTGTGGCCTTTTCAGTTAGAGTCATAATGATTAATTGCTTCAGGGATGGGTATATGCCCCAATCAAAACCCAGAAAAAACTCTCTTTTCATCCGAGTTGCTGCACTTTTAGCCTATGTCTGGAGTTTGCCACCACCCAAGGAGAACCTGCGTGAGAATGACGCTCGCACAAGAAGGAAAAGTTAAAAGATACAGAGAGACAGTCTGGAGACAGAGTTTGAGCACCTGCATTGAGCTGTTCCTGAAGTCCAGAATATCCATAGACTCTCCATTACATAAGCTGATGATGAATTCCACACCCTCAACACCCATACTCACTCACTCGTACCCACACACACATATGCACATTTTAATTTTTTGCACAAGCCAGTTCAGTTGGATTTCTATCACTTGGCAAATAAAGGAGCCCAAGAGAATACATAACATACACATTATGAATGAGCTTCACACATTATAGACTGTCAAGCCAAGATGGGTTAAATGTAAATTTCCAAACCATCCCACCTACAAAATGATTTTGCTTTGGGAGAGCTTGTCATACCTGTAGCCTGTGGTGACAGGAGACTCCAGAGCCCATGGGGCCCTGGTAGAAGCTCTTCCTGGATCATATTTTCCATTACCTGACTGATCCCTAGTAGAATGCTAGAATAGTCACAGAACTTTGGGCCATGCTCTGGGTAGATGAGTCCATTCCTTCCAAGGCAAGCTGAACACTAGGAAGTAGCTTCAGGCCTCTGAAGCTCATCTAGGAGATCAGAGTAGAGACTATAGCAGAATTTCCCAAAGTGTGTTATCCAGAGCACTAACTCCAATGGATGTCCATTGCAAAGAGAAAAAAAATGGACCGCACATGGTCAAATGAGTTAAATAGGTTTCTTTACTGTAGGACTTCTCAGAGGACTGATAGTAGGTCACATTATGAGTTTCAAAGGGGCCACACTAGGAAATATTTCGCCATTGGAATCGGTCTTTAGTCTTTGGGTCCTGTGCAGTACACTTTGGGAAGTGCCACATTATAATATAGCCTCTGATTTCTGGGCATAAAAGTCTGAGTGGTTTGCAAGGATTCACTCATCATTTAACAGCAACAGGGAGAAAGGCAGAGTCACACAGTACTAGGAGCACAGGTGCGGCTTACTAAGTTCTGGATTTGAATCTGAATCAATCATTAGTGCTCCATGTCCATGGACAATTATATAAGAACCTTTATTAAGTCACATATGCAAAATGTGAAAAGTAATATCTATTTTGATCTAGAGCTGTTTTTAAGCTTAATATAGGTAGAACATATTTCAGTATGTATAACTTAGACCAGGGCAAATTACGTAACCTACTTAAATCCCAATTCCACCATTTGCAAAACAGGGTAGTATGGTAAAGGATTAAATGAAATAATGTATATTCAGTAGTTATTGCAGGTTCTGGTATTCAAACTGCAAAACCAACTGTTATTTTAAGTTGAACAATATGAAATTACTGTTTTGTAAGTAAAAAGCTATTGAATAGCAGCAATTTCTTATTGTTCATCATCATATGATGTGAAGTGTCTTGTATAGTGTCTGGCAACCATTCATCATTTGTTTATCGGGCCATCCAATCAATATAATTTATTTAGTGCCTTTTTTTTTGGAACAGGCAGCATGCCAAACCCAGAGAGACCTAGTCCTTGCCCTCAAGAAATATAAAGTAGATTGTCAAGAAAGAGAATAGCTAACTTTTCTACTTACTCTTTTAATGAATGCATAAACTGATGACCATAAAACAAGGTGATTAAGAGCAATGAGAGAAACATATGCAATTTGGTATGGGAGCCCCGAGAAGAGGATTCAAGAGGTACTTAGTTAACTTCGGCTATTATTATCAATATACAAAACTAGCACATAGTTGGGTTCAATGCATGCTCTATGAGTTAATTAACCCATGAGCTAGCCCAAATTGTTTACTACCAAGAGTTTTAATGTACAGCTGACCATAATACAAACACATGAATATACTCAAGTTAAAATACTCCCAACATGGAATTATAATTGTTATATTTTTTCATCTATCCCAACAATCATCTCTAGTAAAGGCATGCCCAATTTTACAATGCAATGCAATGGATTTGGATCACGACAGAGGAAAAGCTATTTCCTTGGTTCCTGCACATTATATTGTCATAATAGAAATAAGACATTACACAACAAGAATCTGTCCCTTAACATTGATCCTGTGGAAAGCCGCCTCCCGAATCGGGCCTAGCGTATGCGCTGCAGCCTGCTCTAGAGTTACCCCCGCCCATCGAGTGAGCCAAGATGGCGCCTGCATCCTGTTTCCGCATAGTGACGCATGTATCCGCCACCCGCTCCTACCAATCGAAATCCTGTATACGCGATACTAGCCTAGAAGCTTATTGGTTGTTAATTGTGTATAAAAGGTCTTACCCGGACGGGGTAGGGTGAGACAGCCCACAAGGAGCCGTGCCTGACGGCCACATCGAGGCTGCTCTCCCACGAGGCGCCGTGCCCCGTGTGGGAACCAGTAACACAGAATGTTCATCTAGCTGTAGTAAAGGGCTTGCTTTCACAACTGCCGTGTGGTTCGAGTCGTGATTCATGACCAGGTTAGTTCGCGCAGTCTGCATCTCTCTCTCTCCTTCCCTGTTTCCCCTCGCCGGCCGGGAACCGGGGACCGAGCGGGGCAGCGCCGGACAAGTGGTGGCCCGTACGGGGACGCTCCTCCTCCTGCCTCGCTCTCGACGGTCCCTCTGTGAGGAGAGCAGCGCTGCGCGTCGAGCTTACGGCGGACTTCCCGCGCCTGATCAACGCGAGAAGGTGAGTGCGTCTTATTACATGATAGTTAGGGCCCGTGGGTTTTCAGGTGACCCCGGGGGACTCGGAAGAGCTCTCCGAGTGACTGAAGTATAGTGCCGACTGCAATCATGGGGCAGTCCGGAAGTTCACCTCTCTTAGCTCCCTTAAAGAACCTTTTGAAACAACGGGGTATCTCGGTCAGGAAAAGCTCCCTTCAGCGTTTTCTTGATGATGTTGATACTTTTGCCCCTTGGTTTGCCTGCACCGGCAGCCTTAGCCTACCCTCTTGGATGAAGCTCGGTCGCGACATAGACCGAGCGCGCCAGACGGGCGTGTGTATGGACCCGATTCTAGTACCCGTATGGGAGACCGTCCGTGCGGTCCTTGAACTAGAATCGGCTACCGGCCTAAGCCCGTCCTCTGTCTTGCAAGAAGCACGGTGCGTGCTCCAAGAAACCCAGTCAGTTTCGTCAGCGGACGGCTCCTGTAAGGGCAAACCGCCGGAGTCCAGTGACTCTGACTCAGAGTCAGATAGCGATACTGACGAGAAGGCGGAAGCATCCCCGCTAATTGAGTGGGAGGAGCCTCCCGCCACACCCGTGCGGCCTTCCGCCCCGCCAATGTCTACCGCTGCACCCCCAGGGACACCCCAGCTCCCAACTGACGCCTTGGGCGGTCCCACCAAAGGACCTTGCCGAGAGCTCCCTCTAGTGGCCATGCCCAGTAAATGTAATTATCCTTTGCTGCCAGACCCGGAAACCCCGATGGGTCGGTCAGGGGAGGGGCAACCTTTGCCGTACCCCCCGCCCGAGTATACAGGCCCTCAGGACCCTTTGCCATTAGGTAGTGGTGGGAGACATTTCTGGAGATGGAACCCTTTCACAACATTTAGACCTTTTGGCATGCTGGGTGGCTACCAGCCACTTGAGCCGCAGCCAGTCTCAGAAATGTACCCGGTTATTATCAATCCCCAAGGTGGCAATCGGCACGAATCATATGATTACAAACTATTGAGGGAATTGAGGCAGGCCGTCCATCAGTATGGCCCCAATGCCCCTTATACCTTGAACATGATCGAGAACCTCTCTGCTCTAAATCATACACCCGCAGATATTTTTCAGCTAGCCCGTGCTTGCTTGCCGTCAGGCCGATTCATAGATTGGAAAGCATGGTTTGAGGAGTTAGCTGAAGAGCAGGCCGCAAGGAATGCGGCGGGGAGACGTGGCGGGTGGAATGCTGACATGCTGTTGGGGAGAGGCGCCCATGCCCAGAACCAAACGGGTTTCCCACAAGAGGTCTATGCCCAGATCTTCCGCTGTTTTGTGGGTGCCTGGAAAAAGCTAACAGGTGAGGGAGAGGCTCAGGCCTCACTCAGCAATATACACCAAGGCCCCACAGAACCATTTGCGGATTTTGTAGCCAGGATGCAAACCGCAGCTGAGAGAATCTTCTCAGATCCAGGAGTAGCAGAGACTGTGGTTAAGCAAATGATTTTTGAGCAGTGCAACAAGGAGTGCAAAGTTATCCTGGCACAAAACAGAGCAAAAAATTTGACAGAGTGGGTCAGGCTCTGTAGAGATGCTGGCAGCCCTTTAACTAATGCAGGTCTAGCTGCCATGCTAGCCAGCTCCCTACAGGTGGCTACAAAAAGCCCGAGAACCTTAGGGGCAAAGTCTAACGGGTGCTATGGCTGTGGCCAATCAGGGCACTTTAAGAGAGATTGTCCCAATAGACGTCAACCCCCTGCCACTCAACGGTTTGGCGAACCAGGTGCAGCAACCAGGCCGTGTGGCCGTTGCCACAAAGGCCCCCACCGCGCAGAAGACTGTAAATCGGTTTTCGATGCGCAGGGTAGACGCCTCTCTGGCCGCCCCGAGCAGATTCCAAAAAACGGGAAGAGGGGGTCCGCCCTTTCGACGGACCCCCTTGCATGCCATTCGACAACACAGGATCCGATCAAATTCGTGCGTCCCCCGGCTCAGCAGGACTGGACCTCTGTGCCACCTCCAGACTCGTACTAACCCCCTCCATGGGTGTCCAGTTAGTAGGGACCTCCTTCAAGGGGCCCTTACCGGCTGGTACTGTAGGGCTCATATTGGGAAGAGCATCCACGGCCCTGAAAGGATTAACAGTTATACCAGGACTTGTAGATTCAGATTTCACAGGCCGTGCCCAAGTTATGGTTCAATCTCAGCGGGGCACCTTAGTCATTGCAGAAGGTGATAAGCTGGCGCAGCTCCTGCTCTTACCCAGCTTACATGCAGTCTTTCCAAGCAGAATCAGACAGAGAGGGGAAAAAGGGTTCGGATCCAGTGGAGTGATTTTTGAGGGACTCCATATGTCCCTGGAGTCTCGACCTATGCTAACCATTAAGGTGCAAGGCAGATCTTTCTTGGGCCTGCTCGATACAGGGGCCGATCGGTCTATCATAAGACAACAAGAATGGCCCCCCACCTGGCCAACGAGCAGGGCGGAAGAGCCCATTAGAGGAATAGGCCAAATTTCAGCGCCCATGCTCAGTGCAGCTGCCCTTCATTGGGCCGATGAAGAAGGACACCAAGGCAGTTTCCAGCCTTATGTATTAGCCCTGCCTGTGTCTTTGTGGGGAAGAGACATTCTGACCCAAATGGACGTTACTTTAATTAGCGGCTACTCCCCAACCTCTAAGCGACTGCTAAAAGAAATGGGGTATACCCCCGGCAAGGGTTTAGGAGCTTCACTGCACGGACGTGCGGAGCCTATACAAGCTGCCCCCAAGTCTGACAGACGAGGCTTGGGTTTTTCATAGGGGCCACTGAGGAGAGATTCCCACCCACACCTATAAAACTAAAATGGAAAACCGAGGCTCCGGTGTGGGTGCCTCAGTGGCCCTTGCCACAGGAAAAACTTGCAGCGTTGCACGCCCTAGTATCAGAACAACTAGAAAAGGGCCATATCGCCCCTTCCACGTCACCGTGGAACACCCCTATATTCGTAATAAAAAAGAAATCTGGTAAATGGAGACTGCTACATGATCTAAGAGCTATTAACGATTGCATGGAGCCTTTAGGGCCCGTTCAGATGGGACTGCCCCTCCTCTCGGCATTACCGGAGCACTGGTCGATTTTCATCATAGATCTGAAAGATTGCTTCTTTTCTATTCCGCTCCACCCTGAAGACACCCCTAAGTTTGCCTTTACTGTGCCCTCTAGTAATCAAGAGGAGCCCTGTCAACGCTTTGAATGGACAGTCCTGCCCCAAGGCATGGCTAATAGTCCTACCATGTGCCAGCTGTATGTCGCTGCGAAGCTAGCTAGCACTCGGCAGCAGTTCCCTCAAGTGAAAATCATCCATTATATGGATGACATTCTCTTAGCCCATAGAGACACAGATCTTCTTAAAACAGTTTTGTCACATTTAGTCCTTAGTCTTAGAGAAGCTAACCTAGAGATTGCCCCTGAAAAAATCCAAATGACTGACATTACCACTTTCCTGGGGGCGAAAGTCGCACCCACTCATGTTTCCCCCCAAAAGGTGTCTCTCAGGCTAGACAATATACACACTCTCAATGATCTACAAAAACTCATGGGGGATATCAATTGGATCCGTCCATACCTAAAAATACCCAATGTCAAACTAACACCTTTGTTCGACCTGTTGAAGGGGGATTCTAATATAAACTCACCTCGAAGCTTCACTCCAGAGGCAAGGCGAGCACTATGCCAGGTGGAACAGGCGCTCAGTGGCGCTGCATTGAAGAGAATAGACCCTGATGAGCCTTTTGAAGCCTGCGTGCTGCCGACAGAATTACAGCCCACTGCGGTACTGTGGCAGCGGGGGCCGCTGCTCTGGGTCCACCCTGGAGTTTCCCCCAAAAAAGTCCTAGAGCACTATCCTACAGCGGTTGCAGACTTGGCCCTAGAATGCATTAAAAGGGCTGTGCAGCATTTCGGTCAGCAGCCCAAAAATCTCAGGGTGCCTTATTCTTCCCAGCAGCTTGAGATACTCACCGGATGCATAGATCAATGGGCCATTCTCCGGTGTACATTTCTTGGTCCCATTAACAATCAGTTCCCTAGGGCTCCTCTCTTGCAGTTTGTCACCCGGCACCCAGTGATTTTTCCCAAAGTAACCTCTCCTAGGCCACTAGCAGGCGCCCCCACCGTATACACGGACGGCTCCAGCTCTGGAACAGGGGCGTATTGTGTGGAGGGGGACACTCCTAAAACAGTGCTCTTCCAACCACAAAAGCCTCAATGGGTAGAACTGCAGGTTATCATTGCAGTCCTGGAAAGCCTTTCCGAGCCCTTAAATGTCGTCTCGGATTCTGCTTATGTTGTGAACTCTGTACAAATTTTAGAAACGGTGGGCATTGTTAAACATTCCTCTACAGTAAGGACGTTCTTTGCCAAACTACAGGAGGTTATATGGACCAGGCAACACCCTTTTTACATAACCCATATTAGAGCCCACACAGGTTTGCCTGGCCCTATGGCCCAGGGGAACCATAGCGCAGATGTAGCCACTCGACAGCTGCACATCTTTCCGACGCTGGTACCGTATCAACAAGCCCGAGAATTCCATGCCAAGTTTCACATCAATGCAGGTACCCTAGCTAAGCGGTTCAGCATACCACGTGCAGCTGCTCGAGATATTGTCCGAGCCTGCAACAATTGTGCAGAGCAGAGAGCAGTCCCCTCGGTTGGGGTCAACCCTAGGGGTCTCACCCCAGGGGATACTTGGCAGATGGATGTCACTCATCATTCAGAGTATGGTAAGATCAAGTACTTACATGTGTCGGTGGACACATGCTCCCAAGTTTTATTTGCCTCTGCTGAACCAGGAGAAAGAGTCTCCCACGTCATTGCACACTGCCTTGCTGCATGGGCAGCTTGGGGTAAGCCAAAGACGTTAAAGACGGATAACGGGCCTGCCTACACTAGTAAATCCTTCCAAAAATTTTGTGACAACATGGATGTCCAATTAAAACATGGCATCCCCTATAACCCTCAGGGGCAAGGAATCATTGAAAGAGAGCACAGATCTCTCAAAGACTTGCTTAAAAAACAGAAAGAGGGTATAGGCCACGGCCTGTCCCCAAAAGCTCGACTGTCTGTAGCCTTGCTCACATATAATTTTTTAAACGAAAATTCACAAGGAATGACACCTGCCCTGCAACACACCACCCCGAGTCCTCCGCATAGAGGTCTAGTCCGTTGGAAGGATGTCCTGTCGGGGCAGTGGAAAGGCCCTGACCCGGTGCTCAGCTGGGCCAGAGGCTCTGTTTGTGTTTTTCCCCAGGAACCAGGACGTCAACCAGTGTGGGTTCCGGAAAGACTGGTGAGAACCGTGACATCACCTGAAGAAGCCAAGGAACAGCTGTCAGAAACGCCAACGAATATACAACCTGAACCATTAGACCAAGCCTCCGACCCTGCTGATGATGGCGACGACCGACAAGACGATAATAGTAGGACTGACCACCCCGCGGTTGCCCAAAAAGAGGATCGGTAACTCTGTTCTATATTTCCTCCACAAGCTTCAACGAGTCCTTCCCCCTCACCAATGACACACTGATCCTCTCTTTTGCTAACCTCTCTGTCAAGGTTGTCAACACCACAGTTGCGGCGAATGCTACTTGTGAAACTGGTAATGGCGAGTTAAGTAAGGGAGTCTTGCTTGAATTTCTTAACGTTACAGGGAAGAGCCGCCAGTCTTGTGAAGGGATCTTGAGTAAAAAGGAGACTCAAAGGTGCCTTTTCCTTCCAGGGCTTGCTCCTACAGTCTGCAACCGTTCCAAAGACCCGGATGCCTCGCCGCCCCGCTATCCTAGTGTATCGCCCAAGTTATGTCTGGCTCCCCGTCAAGGCAACCGACTGGGTTGGCCCTGTTTCTCAAGTTGTTTCACTTAACAATATCCCCTTCTCTAAGTCTAGGCGTCCAAGAGGCATAAAAGAATGGCTATCGAATGCTGCCAGTGTAGCTTCCTCTTTGTTTGTCCCAATGATCGGGCAGGCTGTGCTACAAGCATGGACAGATCGGCAGCTCGCCATAACGATGGAAACGGTAAATGGCTTGGTCAACCTTACCCGAGACGTGCTACGCCGCCACAATCAGATGCTGAACTTAAATTTCCAGGCCATTCAGAAACTCCAAGCGGAGATAGATGAACTTGGACTGGAAATAGATGGACTCTGGAGAGTGCTTCAGCAAACATGTGACACCCGGTGGCTTACGGTTAAACTCTGTGTCACTCCTGTCAGGGCCAACGTGACCGGAAGCATTTCCAGAGTCTCTGATTGGCTGAAAAGGTCATATTTTCCTGAATTTGTTAATCTCTCCCAACAGGTGGAATCTAGTTTAGACACAATTGGGGGGATCAAGTTAAAACCCGTTAAAGTCGATCTCTCCGGGTTAGGCGAGGTTCTACAGAAACTATTGCACAGTGTTTCTTCCTGGTTCTCTTGGCCCAATTTAACTAATTGGATCCTCATTGCAGTGGGATTATTGGTGGGATTAGTCGTTGTTAAATGTTTGCTAGAACGCCTGTTTCAAGCGCAGCAGCAATTGCGTGTTACCACTATGATGGCTATGACTCCCACCTCTGTTACCCCCGATAGTGACCGATTTATTAACCATACCCCTTCCTGGTCGCCTCAGGTGGGGCGCTTTGGAGCAAAATTTGTAGCGAATCGCATGGCTGTTTCTCGGGTGTAAAAGGCGACACCAGTAGTCATAATTTTGTCTCAGGTGGGTCTCTAGGGCAGAGTCCTAGTTGTGGCCAGACTGGACCCTAGCCATTGCACAGAGACACCTAGTGACACCCCCGACTCTGGTTACTGCTGTTCCTGCCCCCGTCGTTGTTCCCCAGTTGCCAGGCAAAGCACTGCAGGGAGAGTCACGTTGCTTCCAGCTTACGGACTCTCCGGTCTCCATATGACGTGAGCATTCTGGTTGGTGCTAGAGGCTCCGCCGCTGGATGGCTGAGGCCTAGTCCAGACTCCCCAAAGCACCAAAGAGGTTGTGAACCATTTGGGTTCACGGGAGCACGCTCATCACTGGAGACACTGGGTCAAAAATAAATAAGAAAGGGGGAGATGTGGAAAGCCGCCTCCCGAATCGGGCCTAGCGTATGCGCTGCAGCCTGCTCTAGAGTTACCCCCGCCCATCGAGTGAGCCAAGATGGCGCCTGCATCCTGTTTCCGCATAGTGACGCATGTATCCGCCACCCGCTCCTACCAATCGAAATCCTGTATACGCGATACTAGCCTAGAAGCTTATTGGTTGTTAATTGTGTATAAAAGGTCTTACCCGGACGGGGTAGGGTGAGACAGCCCACAAGGAGCCGTGCCTGACGGCCACATCGAGGCTGCTCTCCCACGAGGCGCCGTGCCCCGTGTGGGAACCAGTAACACAGAATGTTCATCTAGCTGTAGTAAAGGGCTTGCTTTCACAACTGCCGTGTGGTTCGAGTCGTGATTCATGACCAGGTTAGTTCGCGCAGTCTGCATCTCTCTCTCTCCTTCCCTGTTTCCCCTCGCCGGCCGGGAACCGGGGACCGAGCGGGGCAGCGCCGGACATGATCCTACATTCCAAGACACATTTTATAGGTTTTTGCATTCTAAATGTGGTGTCTGGTAAGTTGGTTCACTCTATTTCCACGTTGATAGACCACGTTGACATATCCTGAGAAAATCTTACTTCCCTTCTAGCTAACAGTTCCCCACCAACATACCACAGATATTTCAAGTTAGAAAATTAGTGGGTAGAAGCCCAGCAAGTATAGAAGTAAAAGGAATATCATTAGATCCTGGTGAGCAGATTGTTTTTTTACCTTGAAAATTCCCTCTTTCTGGTGTTTCAACTTTCAAAGGCTTATGGTAGTTTAAAGGCAATCCTCTTGTAAGTGTACAAATTGTAATGATTATAGAAACAAGTTGTAATTGTTTCTAGCAGGTTTTTAAGAGCCTTTGATGTTATGATTAGTGTTTTATATGTTAATATATTGATAGGAGTGCTTATTTGCTTGTTCCCTTGTAGCCTTTCATGGTTTCTAGGTTCAATGCGCAAATAAATCTTTGATCTCAGTAGGTCTATTTGGTTAAAAAAGAAGGCTAAAAGAAATTAAACATGAGAAGCACAAGGTTTTGCAACATTTACGAAGAAGTGAGATTAGGGGTTTCTCTATAAAAGTACAGAGCTTGAATGTGGAGAACAGTGCCCAAAACCACACCACACAAGGAAGGTCCTGTGTTAAAGGAGAGCCAGTTCCATGATATGCCATCACGGAGCTACAGCTACTTTGTAGCCAGGGTATAGATGCATGAGGCAATCTAGGTTGATGTCATATTGAGCAAATCAAAGGCAACGTTCTGCAAGCCAGCAACTTCCTCTCTCCCATTTGCCTCCTGCCCTTCAGAAATCACCATGGGGAGGAATTCTCAGTCTTTGCAATGGTTTCATTTTCAGCTATGCTCTCATCATGCAGGATTTAAGAAACAGACTGGAAGGGAGTTCCTCCTGGAGCATGCACCTTGACATGGATTGCTATATTTCAAAAGGAATTTACTTCTGATAGATAATGCCTTAGAGAGGAATCTGGGATTTCATCAAACCAGGCCTATCAATAAAACAGCAAGAGAAGGATACTAGTCAGGCCATTCCAATACAGGATTGTTGATAAATGTATACAGTGCTAAGTAACTAATGGCCTGATACTTTTTCTCATAGGCTGTAAAGGAAGAGAACAGCAGGCTCTACTGAAAACACGGGTTAGAGATACTCATAAGGGAAAAAGGAAGAGAGAGGATCAAATTTTACTTTGTATTCCCATTCCAGCTCGTTCTGGTGCTGTTTTGCAATACTCAGGTTTCAATACTTCCAAAGAGAGAGTGAAATGATCTCGTGTTTACCTTTGCTGTACACAATGCAGTTGTTTTTGTTGTCTTCTACTCCTTGCCAAGTCACATCCAGCAGCCACTTGGGACCAGCAGTCAGCACCATTGGGACTGGAGCTTTTGTCTTCTGTAGAAAGAATGATAACAAACAGATGCCATTTGCTTTAGCTGATTAAAAACTTTAATAATAACTGTACTAATCATTTTATTTTTACAAACAACTAAATCTCCCAAACTATAATCCAGGTCCTTATTCCCCTGTCTCATAATATCTTTTTAAGAAAACAGAAGCTGTAAGGCTTTACTGCTTTCACTAATCTGAATGGTAGAATTATTATCAAGGATTTTTTTTTTCCTAAATGATAGTGGATTAGATCTCCAAGATTAGACAGATCTCTTGTGGCTCTGAATGATAAAGAGAATGCAGATGACTTTCATTGCAAAGAGCAGAGTGTTCAGAAGTGAACTTTAGACACATTGTACTTTGCTATCAACAGGATCTCACTATTTCCTGAAACAGACAGGAAAGAATTTAAAGAATCAGGATCCATTTCAAAGCTTTATCCTGAGCAACATTTATATTAGAGTAGGAACTTATTCTGAATGAATAATGAAATCCACCCCAGCTCCCTTTGCTAAGTGTGGATATCAGCCTGACTGTAACTGAAATAATAACAATGCTAATGATTCACCATACATTGTCTCCAGAAAGACTACAAAAAGGAATCTTTTTTTTATTTGAATAAATTCAAATGCAGAGCAACTAAAGCATGACATCCCTTGCTCTGAGAAGCATAGAAGCAGAGAGACAAGTGCTGATAGTCCTAACAAAATAGCTTCAGTGTACATTTTAAGTTTAAGGCTGAAAAGGTTCACAATTTGGGGCTGTTTGGCACCCCCATTATTTGTGTATAATTTGGCACCCCCATTATTTGTGTATAACTCTGTTGATAAATTTACATGGCAGGAAAGAGGCTGGGAGAGGAAATAAGTAAGCCTTAGAAAGACTCTGCTTCCTGATGAGTCACAGGCATTCAGACCTTTATCATTCAACAGCCATGTTCTGTATATCAAATATCATAAACCACAACACAGAGTACACTGTAAATGTCTCAATGTAATTTTTGAACTGAATTTTCACCTAGATATGAGCCTGCCAAAGAGATCGCAGCCCATTCTGGGACTTTCCCACATGTTACATGCTATCACAAATTTCCCAAATTGGCATTAACAAATATACACTTGAGGAGTTCCATGTAATCTGGTGATTTCAAATCTCTCAGGAATCCAGGAAACATTTCACCCACCACATGACAACAATGAAAACACATGAGACATCAATATGTTGTTGACTGCAAAGTCATGTTAAAAATTACGTATAAAATGAATGTGACCTATTATGTGTAAAACTGATAATATTAAAAGAGGTAATAACTGCTGTAAAATATACTATTTAATGGATACATCAACCATGATGGATAAGTTACAAAAAGAAGTTTGAAAAATATTTCAAATATTACCACAGAAGTTACTGAACCAGATAAATTATAAGAAAAACTAGTATGCTGATTTTTGGTACACATTTTGATGCACTTTAAAGCCTTAATTTTCAGCCACATATCTTAAATGGTAAGTATAACTATGAAAAATAGTCATCTTAGGACCTTGTAGGAAAGATATAATTATATATATGTATTTAACAACCTAGGCAAAAATGGTCAGTTTTTCTAACCACATTTCTAATCAAAATGGAGGCCAATGCAGACATAGTATTACACTCAAGTGTTAAAACTTGTTTAATTATTTCCCCTTTTTGAGTCATTGGCCAAGTTATTCCTGTGGTTATCAGTCTGAGAAAACATTTTAATTATTTCCATTTTCAAAATAGAATTAGAAGACAAATGCCTTCAAAATCTCAAGTAATAGTGACACTACTAGTTCCTAATAGTGCATTTTCCAGCTCCTATTACAACCAGAGCAACAGTTATATACATAGATTAGTGCCTGAAGGTCCCAAAGCAGTAAGTAGAACAAGTCATGAGAGGAAGTCAACCACTTTGATACATTCATGTAGGGGCATTCAGTGATCTTAGTTTTAACATCTCTTTCTTCTGATTTTAAATGACAAATTACAGCAAGAGGCACCTTGGCCCCCATTTTCACTAGAGTCTCTTATTTCACGGGGAAGATGTGTGACATGAAATTATTTAGTCTTTATACTCCACAATTCTTAAAGTCACATGAACCTCAGCACATGTAAGGTAAAAGAAATCAGCTATTAGAATTTTCTATAAATAATATGAGAAAAATAGATATTGATTGCTTAAATTTTGTTAACCATATGGGAATCTTGTAGCATAAAACATATTCACTGATTTTCCCACATATAATTTCTTATTTGTTAAAGAAACCAAACAAACAAAAACCAACCCAGTCCTGGGCTGGGTGCTAGGAATATGAAGATGAGTCCATTTTTTCTCCGGTAAAGGCTACAGATAAATAAAAAATACATCAAAACAATATATATTCAATGTAATATGAATAGTCCCATGGTAGAAAGTGCACAAAGGGATGCATAAATTGTTTGGGGGTCAATGAAGGACAAGAGAGAAATTCTTGTCCTAGGGAGTATGGGAAGATGCCATAGAGGAGGTGACATTCACACAGGATCTTAAAGGATAAGCAGGAAGGATTTTCAGTCTCTGGTGACAGTGAGGGCAAAGGCTTGAGCCAGCTGTACATAACAGAGTAGTGTGTATAGGAAATAGTGAGCAGTTCTGAGGATCTTTAGTTTAGGTTCTTATTAGTGTATACAACTATAGCTGGCATGTAGAAAGCACTATATAAATATTAGCTGTCATCATCATCATTAATATTGTTATCATTATTGATGAGTAGAAAAGATATAATGGCATACTTTCTGGAAGGGCAGGTGAGAAACTGATCTGGAAGGACCCTTCCGTATCAGGCAAAAGCTTTTGTGCTTAAATATAAGGGAAGTACAAGGATAGGGAAGCCAGTAAAGATTTTTAAGCAGGAAGAATAAGGGAACTACTATTCATTCTATTTGTGCAGGCATTCATTTAATTTAGTCTTTATACATTTTTTTTTTTCAGACAAGGAAACTGCAGTTCAAATACTTAATAATTTCATTTAGGCCAAATAGCTGGTAGAAGGCAGACCCAATATTCAAATTTAGCTCTGTCTCCAAACACAACCAGGTTTGCCTAGGATTGAGGTTTTTTTCCAGGACTCAGGATTTTAGTGCTAAAACTAGAAAATCCTGGGCAAACCAGGATGAGTTGTTCATCCTTACACCCACTCCTACTAACACAATATTAATAGTTCACATTTATTGGGTACTTTCTAAATGTTCAGTGTTGAGCTAGGTACTTTACATGATTTATCATTTTTTATTTTTACAACTCCAGGAATTAGGTACTAACATTTCCTCCTTTTTGTACATAAGCAAATCAAGGTTTAGAGGGTTAACTTTGAGGTGAAAACAAAACAGTTGATTCATGTTTCCTTAATGGTAATTTAGGCATTATAAATTTTAAATCTTTAGGAAGCATTTATTATGTCTGGACACAGGTAGTATCTGACTCATTAAGAAATTGAATTAAAGGGAAAACAATTTCTTTTACTCCAAATCAATCAGGCAAAAGCAGAAATGTAGCAAAGAGTTGCTGAAAGCAATACACAAGCTATAAAGTAAATAATAAGCAGATAAAAAATCTCAAGGGACCAGTTATTACAGTTTTGAGGAGGTAAGTCAATTTTTTTCTGAAGAAGACAACTTTTGTAGAGATTGACTGCCTTCAAAGAAGATTACCCAGTGTGAGAAGAAGGAAGTAAGCCAGGATTATATGAAATCTGCACGCCAGCAAAATCCATGAATGGAAAATAACAATAATATATACACTGATCATTTGATTCACTTACCCATATCTATTTCTAACATATGGATTCACAGAAATCTGGGACGGGAAAAGCTAGAAGCAACTTTAAAGTTCAATAAGTTTAATTCCCTAATTTTACAAATGAGGAAAACAAGGCCAAGAAGTGTGTCTAGCATCCCATAGATGGTACAACTGGCACAACATGTTGGTAAAAGAGAACATCACATAAAAGTTGTGCTAGGCAGAATCATGGTCCCCAAATACCCATGCCCTAATCTCTGGAATTTATTTGGCAAAAGGGATTTTACAGAAGTGGCCAAGATTAAAGGTCTTGAGCTAGGGAGATTATTCTAGATTACCCAGGTGGACCCAATCTAATCACATGCATCTGTAAAAGTGGAAGAGAAAGGCAGATGTGTAGATCAAAGAGATTCAATATGAGAAAGACTCCACCTGCCTTTGTTGGCTTTGAAGACGAAGGACTGGGGCTATGAACCAAGGAATATTTCAATACATATAGAATGGCCCTTGGCTTGGAGGCAGCAAGAAAACAGGGACCTCAGTCCTATAATCTTAGGAAACTGAGTTCTGCCATAACTGGAAGGGGCAGGAAATGAATTCTCCCTAGAGCCTTCAGAAAGGAGCACAGACTGCTGACACCTTGGTTTTAGTCTAGGGAGACTCATACCAGATTTTTGATCTACAGAACTGTAAGATAATAAATTTATTGTGCATTAAGCCACTAGATTTGTGGTGAATTTGGCAACACTAGAAAACCAATACCAACGGTATTGAAATTTATTGATTTACAGGTAAAAATAAAATGACTTAAATTTCCTCTTAAATGTGTTCAGAAGTATGAAACACCTTTCCCTTAATTAGAAAAACACCTTAATTACATTATCTTTCCACAATCATTTAGTTCTTACTTAGGTAAAAAGAGATGAGATATTAACGTTGCTTGAAACCTCAGCAATGCTTAGCTTATCCTACTTATATAAATGTTTTCTTCATTTTTTTTCCATATTGAAATAACCCATGAGCTTTTCCAGATTAAAATTTGCACTTTATATCTAGGCAGTTACATTCAGTAATAAATCATTTCAAGGTATATACAGGAGACCTGAATTTAAGTTAAACTAGAATTTTTAAAAAAAGAAAAAGAAACATTTTGCACTTTTGGACTCCACATTGTAAATTAGAAAATCTGCCCTCCTGGACACTGTTTGAACCCAGAGTTTCACATTTAGACAGCCTATAACAAGACAAACTTGACAAGGACAAACTAGGTCAAAAGTGTCATTTCTTAGGAACAATTAGAATTATCTAATGTCGATAAAAGAGGTCAAACTAGCATCTACTTCTCACTATCCTTTGAAGTTACTAGACTGACAAAGGAGTTAGCCTTCAATAAATGTGTATACTCAAGCCAAGAGGTTAATGGAGATAGAAGTAGGCAGCCCAAAGGTAAAGAATATGGGAGAATTCTAAACCCAAGAAGTTGGTGACATAATGCTATCTTAGGAATTCCAAATTTTTGCTGAAAATATTCAAGATTTCCAAATGAAGGTTAGTAAGAGAGAGAAGTTATAGGAAAATCTGACCCATGAGAAGAGTCTGATGTTACTCTTCTTTTAAAAGAACTAGAAATGTCAACTGATGGAAAAGTTGGCCTTCATTGACTTTATTTTGGGAAATTTAACAAAAATCTCATTGGAGAATCTCAAGCCAATGCCCTGAGATGCAGTTTGATGCTGATGAAAATGCCCTTGGCATGTTGCTTCAGTAAGTGAGTAACGTAAAAAGAGCTGAGGGTTGTTTGGCAAAATACTATTTTTTTTTTTAACAATTTATAACTGTTTCTGTTCACTAAGCTCTAAAAACATATTCTGTAATAGATATAGAAAATTTTCAGAATTCCTGTAGACATCAGTTTTTATAGTTAGAAGTAGAAAAATATTATAGTATGTGTATATATGTGTGTGTGTGTGTGTGTGAGAGAGAGAGAGAGAGAGAGAGAGAGAATATATGTGTGTGTCTGTGTGTGTATATGTACTCTCCATTCCCTGGCCCTTTGGAATGCTATCCATCTCCCCCACATAAATGAAATATTCTCTATATCTAAGTGAAAAAGTGATACTATATTTGATTTGAGCATGTATTCCACAGGGAAAATTTTACACAGAAGTTTCAGTTAATATATCTATACAGTTCTCCACACTGGAATTCAATTCAAATTCAATCTGACTCTTGTGAAAATATTGTTTCACCCTCTCTTGATGTGAAATCTCTAGTGAGAAGGAGCTCGAATTTAAAAATTCCCTTCACCAATATCCTATCCTATGGTGGCACAACAACTTAAATTCTTGGACTAACTGCAGTGAGGAGAAATGTTATGTAATAATTCAAGGACCTATTAAATAATATTTTCCAAAATTCTTGGCACAGTATATAATTTAAACATTACTGATTTGATTGCATCTATAAAACTGTTTATATGATAATTTTTACCCAATAAAAGTATACTTTTTAGTAAATATTCCTCTTACAAAATACATAGGAAACTATATAGCTTTTGAGCTAGATGCTACTGAGGCAAAACATGCTTTTTCTTTCAGAAAACACAGTATCACTTTAAGCTACAAAAATGGAATCACTCCATTCCCTGTTGTCCTGTAGGGCCAACGTTATTTGTGTGATGATATAATAACAGGTTCTCAGAGACAGTACCCAAATATTCTCTATGCCAAGTGAATGGCAGGCATTCAGACTCACATGCTTCCATTTGAAAATCGATAAAATGATCATTGAACTACAGTGAGAAATCCTGTGTGAGATTTTCAGTCTTCCTTTTGTTTACTGTCTGGGAACAAGGTTTGTGATGTGTGTGTGTATGCTGCACAACCAGATTTAAATGAGTAACAGAAAATGTCCAAATGCATAAAATGGAAAGCTATTTTATTTACAGTGATTGTTTGGGATACAAAACTTAACTTAGAAAAAGATTATCAAAATTACATTGGTAGAAATTGATTTACAAATTCAATGTAATCCCAACCAAAATTCCACCAGCCTTCTTTGCAGAAATGGAAAAGCCAATTGTCAAAATTATTTGGAAGGTTTAGTGGCCCCAAACAGCCAAAACCATCTTGAAACAGAAGAATGAAGAAAGAGGCCTCACACTTCCTGACTTTAAAGCGTATTACAAAGCTACAGGGGTCAAATCAGCCTGGTATTGGCACAACTATAGACATATTGACCAATGGAATCTAATTGCGAGTTCAGAAATAGACCCTCAAATCTATGGCCAGTTGACGTTTGACAAGGCTTCCAAGTCCACTCAACTGGGACTTAATAGCCTCTTCAACAAATGGTGCTGGCAGAACTAGGAAAAGAATGAAAGAGAACCCCCTATCCTTACAACTTATAAAAAAATAAACTAAAAAATGGAACAAAGACCTAAACATAAGAACCAAGGCAATAAAACTCCTAGAAGAAAATATAAGGAAGCATCTTTAAGATTTTGTGATAGGCAATGGTTTCTTAGACTTTACACCTAGAGCACAAGCAAAGAAAGAAAAAACAGATAAAAGCGACCTCCTCAAAATTGAAAATTTTTGTGCGTCAAAAGACCTTGTCAAGAAAGTAATAAGGCAACCTACTCAATGGGAGAAAATGTTTGGAAACCACATAGCCAGTAAGGGTGTAATATCCAGATATAAGGAATATAAGGAAATCCTACAACTGAACAATAAAAAAGACAAACAACTCAATTAAAAAGTGGGCAAAAGACTTGAATAGACATTTCTCCAAAGAGGAATTACAAATGGCTAACAAGCATGTGAAAAGACGCTCCGCATCACTGACTATTAGGGAAATACAAATCAAAACTACAGTGAAATTTCATTTCACACCTATTAGAATGGTCACTATTAAAAAGACAGAAAACTTCAAGTGTTAGGATGTAGAGAAATAGGAAAAATAGTTACACTCATTCACTGCTGGTGGGAATGTTAAATGGTGCAGCTGCTGTGGATTGTAAATGTTTGCAAACGGATAGTGGTGATAGTAGCACATTATTGAAAGTGTAATTAAAAGCACTGAATTATATAGGTGATTATGGTTAAAAGGGGAAGTTTTTGGTCTTGCATCTCATTAGAAGGAAAGTTAGAAGATATAACATGAGACTGCATAACACAAGGAACCCTGTTGTGGACGATGGACTGGGGTTAATATTACAAGTATAAGAATGTTCTTTCATGAATCATAATAAATGTATGATACTACTACAAGGTGTTAATAATAGGGTTGTATATGGAGAAAATATACTTAATGTAAATTATGGACAATAGTTAACAGTGATATTTTAATATTCTTTCATCAATTGTAACAAAGGTACTGGATTAATGTAAAGTGTCAACAATGGGGGGTATATGGAACACTATTTTTTACATGACTTTTCTATAAACCTACAACTCCTCTAGTAAAAAAAAATTTTTAAACGTTTATGCTAAGTGAAAGAAACCAGACACAACATACTACATACTGTATGAGTCCATTATATAAAATGTAAATATAAATAAATCTATAAAGAAAGAAGATTAGTGTTTATTTACAGCTGGGGAAGGATAGAGGGATTGAGAGATGACTTCTAAGGAGTATGGGGTTTTTCTTTCTGGAGTAATGAAATGTTCTAGAACTGACTGTGGTGAAAGCATTACTCTGATTATACTAAAAGCCACTGATTGTACACTTCAGATGGATTAAACGGTATGTGAATGTATCAATAAAATTGCATTGGTTGAAAAAAATTGGTGCACAGCACATATTTTCAAACTCAAGCTCAAAGATATTAATACTCTTAGATTATAAATAGATGCAAAGACCAACTGGAAATAAATTAGCAATTTGCTATAACAAGAGCCACTACACTCTAACATTAGGCAGAGGAAAGAACTGTATGAATGGAAATCAAAGGAAGGTTTCTTTAGAATAGCATTTTTTCTTGAGTACAGTTCTATTAAAATATCTGATAAGGACAGCATGAGAGTGAAATTCCAGAGAACTTTTGCTAACAAATGTCTCCAAGTTTACTGTGGTAAGTGGGATCTCAAACATGATAATAGACTTTCCAAAAACAAAATGAGTGTGAAATAAAATGATAGAATTCTTGGCTATTATATTCATACTCCTTATGTTAGAGACAGTTTTGTCTCCATGAGCCAAAAATTAAATAATCATTATCTCTGAGGTATATTTGCTTTTAGTTGTCAAAAATTTTGAAATGCATTATCTCAAGTCACTGCTTAAATATGGTAATTTCAGTATAAGAAATAATGATCTTGCTATGAAAGGGAATTCAAATAATTCCATGTATACAGGTCATTAAAAACAATTCATTTGCTACCAAATAAAAGTAATCATTTCATGATATTTAGAAAAATAATATGAAATTATTATTCAAGCTTCTGCACCCTGAATATACAGATATTTCATTTTTCAAATGGGAGGAATCTCTAAATAAATAATAAACATCTAAGTTATCCAGATACTTATTATACTTTCATTTTCCAAAAAAGAATATACTCATTTCTCTTTCCTTTTGCCAACTTCACTCCCACAGTCTCATCTGTTCTCCACTTACATTTGGCTCTGAAGGAGGAACTACTCCCTCCAAGCTGGCAACCATTAACTTAACCTTTTATTTTATACAGCTCTGAAAGTCACACAGTGTTTAAGGAGTGTTGTTTTGCTCCTGGCAGAATTTCTGGGCTTGCATGTAGTGCAATGTGCAAAAGAGTGTCACCTGCTGAAATCCTGTGAAGGGAAAGTAAATTGCTCCTGAGTAGCCTGCCTTCCAAAGGCTGTCGCATACACCTGGGCAGGGTTCAGGGATCCAGTGCCACAGTACAAGCTGTGTGACCTGGGGCCAGTCACTTAACCTCCAAGGTCTCATCTTCCTCTGTTAGATTATTCCATATGTCCTCATAGCTTGATAACATCATTACAAGACCTTCTACTATAAGTTTTAGTTAAGCTTAGACTCAAATCCTGAGTTTAGAAACGAGGATTTATAGGAAAATTCAACACATCAGGCTTACATTTATTTAGAACTTAAGGAAATGCTATTTTTGTTGGTGAAGCAGTAAATAAGCCCATTTTAGTTTACTTTATATTGGTATTTTAACCCTCTCAGGCAAAGTGGTTGTGGCCAAAATCCATAGTTTGAAGAGTACAGAGTTTATATACATATTCAACATTCAATGGTCAATTCACTCCCTAAGTCAATTTCACTCAAAAGTTTCCTTTTGAGAGAGGCTCAACCTGCTTATAATTGTGCCTAAGAGTCTCCCCCTGAGTGCCTCTTTCTTGCTCAGATGTGGCCCTCTCTCTCTCTAACTAAGCCACCCCGGCAGGTGAACTCACTGCCCTCCCCCCATACGTGGGACCTGACTTCCAGGGGTGTAAATCTCCCTGGCAATGCAGGATACGATTCCCAGGATGAATCTGGACCTGGCATTGTGGGATTGAGAACATCTTCTTGACCAAAAGGGGATGTGAATGAAACGAAATAAAGTTTCAGTGGCTGAGAGATTTCAAACGGAGTCGAGAGGTCACTCTGGTGGACATTCTTATGCACTACATAAATAACACATCTTAGGTTTTGATACATTGGAATAGCTAGAGGCAAATACCTGAAACTACCAAACTCCAACCCAGTAGTCTTGACTTTTGAAGACAATTGTATAACAATGTAGATTACAAAGGTTGACAGTGTGATTGTGAAAGCCTTGTGGATCATACTCCCTTTATCTAGTGTATGGATGGATGAGTAGAAAAATGGGGACAAAAACTAAACGGAAAATTGGGTGGGACGGGGGGGGATGATTTGGGTGTTCTTTTCTATTTTTATTTTTTATTCTGATTCTGATTCTTTCTGGTATAAGGAAAATATTTGAAAATAGATTGGGGTGATGAATGCACAACCATAAGATGGTACTGTGAACAGTTGACTGTACACCATGGATGATTGTATGGTACATGAATATATTCCAAAAAAACTGAAGTAAAAAAAAAAAGTTTCCTTTTGAGATTACCCCAAAGTCATTCTGTGGATGCTGAGATATGTACATCCCTCATGAATTAATCCATTGCAATATATAAGGAAATTTTCAGCTACCTTTCAGGGTGCCTCCTTGCTATTATCCTTTTAGCCAGTTTTAACTTCAGTCAACAACCACCACCACCAAAACAAAAAAAGAGAAAGAAAAAGGAGTCAAATCCTGAAATTAATATTAATAATATATTTTAAAACCATATAGAAAAGATTTTAATCTTTCATTTATATATTGTTTTCACAAGTCATATCTTTAATTACCTCTATTATCATGAATTATTAAGAACTCACCTACATTTTGAACTTAAAATACAACAGTATTTTGATTCATATTTTTGAAATTGATGGGGAGAATCTATGGCAAAGCTGGGAATATGGGAATGACAAGAGAAAAAAAAGTAGAATTGATAAACCATACACCAGGCCTGAGTTAAATATAGTGCCTTTTGGGAAGGCAGATTTCCCATGACACAAGTTACTGAGGTGAGGTGCAAAATCTTAAAACCTTGGCAAAGTATTTGGTGTAAGTGTGAAGGGTGCTACATAGTAGCACAAAGTATATCTAATCTGTGAAATATTTTAAAAACAAAAATATTACAAACACTTAAATATCTAAAGCAAGATTGACTATGAAACTTTTTTTCAATATTTTTTACCCCATCAACAGATTCGGGACTACACTAATTTTGCACTTTCCGACAGTAAAAGCCAAGTACCCAATTCACTGGAAGATGGCCCTTCCACCCAGAGGCAGGTTAACTTACTTTCTAAGGGGGAAGGCAATAAGAACAAGGCTCCAACCAATAAATCAGATTTACTTCTACACTCTACCAACCCAGAAGACCTTTGTTCAGCTGGGCTGGGGCAACTAAAGAACTCTACGAATTCAGAACCAAATGAGAGCTGAATATTAATACTGCCCCTGGACAAGTTTGCAAGATCTTATTTTTTAATTGTTACTAAATTTTTATAGGATGCTCTTAATGAAAGGCAATGTCTCCGTGATCTTCATAAACCTGAACTTTAAATTAAAATACTCAGTTTCTTAATCAGCTATTTTTTGGAGAATCTTCTCAGCCATTGAGGAAAATTAAATTGTAGTAACTGCTTTCCCTTTTCTCTAACCTATCACATTCTCTGAAAAAGAACAGAAATATGAATGAAGGCATTTGTAAATGTTGGAAAGGATAGTGAAATAATTTTAACATGGCAAACTAAAATCTCTATTAAAAACTTGATGGTTGGGTGCAAATACCAGTGGGTTAAATGCTGCATTTAGTTGTGTGGGAATTATACTAAAGTTTGGAACAAGTTGGTTTTACTGTCCAGATCTGGTTCTTGCCACATAAATATAATATGACCTTATGTATAAAATCATTCCAATTAGTAATAGCTAATCAGCATTACTTTTGGATTTTTCCATACTGTTTCTATTTTGAGACCCTCATTTAGTTTATTATGCTTTTAAATCATTTTTAATCTTTTTATAATTTTATACAACTATATTCATTATTCATTCAATAAACATTTATTGAGTATATATTCATTATTCATTCAATAAACATTTTTGAGTATCTGCTAGGCAGAAAAGTCTGAGAGATGAAAGATCATTCCATTTCCTCTAGAAGCTCACAATGTATGAATAATAATATCTAAATGACATACATATAAATTATTTAAATTAATATTAATAATCAAATTCACTATATTTTAAGGATACGACTGATTCATTTGAAACTGTAGTGCATAGCTGATGGTCTGTGACTAAAGGACAGTATATCAACAGGTGAGAAATGGTTAATAGACTATTTTTTAGGGCTAGATAAGAACTTTATGACACCTTAGGCCAATACTTCAATTTTATAGTTAAAGACACTGAGGCTCTTTCTGATATGCATTGAAAGTCCATAAAATATGGCTTCTATTTTTAGTAATTATATCTAAATGCTAATCATAAAGATTTTTCTAAATAAATACTTTGGTGTAGGCCATGCACCTATATATCTATTAAACACCAGTTTATTATACACTCAATTAAATATTTTGACTGTTAAATAAAAGTATATCATAAAAATACACTGAAGAACAGTTGCAACTTTGAGACATTGAAATATTTTGTGAAATATAGCCAAGATAATTTGTGTATATATTAAGTGTATACTCATTATCTCACATAATATGCTTTAATATGCAATTGTTATGAGATTTGAAACGAGTACTTTTGTGTCAAGCAGATTGAGTTTGCATCCTATCTCCATCACTCAGTAGCGCTATGACCTTGGGCAAGTTAGTTATCAACTCTGTTAACTCATTTTCTTCATCTCTAAAATAAGTACCATAAAAGTACCTAGGTCATAGGGTTACTTTGAGGATTAAATGAGTTACTACATGTAAAGTGTTTAAAGCAGTATCAGGCACGTGATTAAATGCAAATGTTTGGCTAATGTTTCTAGAATGCCTAAGGAGAAGTATTTACAGAGAAGTGTAGAATTCCCAGATAAACAAGAATTTTGGCTGGATAGAAAAATTACTATATACCATAATATATGATCTATAACATTTCACTGAGCATTAACTATGTGCTAAAAATCTAGGTGCTATATTATTTTAAAATTAATCTTTACAACAATCCTATGAGAAATGTGTTCAAATGCACATTGCTAGAACCTGCCTAAACCTTGAACTGCCTCCCATTTTTTTAGTTGAGCAAATCTAAGAGAAATTGAATTCTTTTCAGGGTATTAAAGCAATGAGAATCTTCCTAGGAATTGTGTTAAAAATCAATTTTTCATGTCCATGAAAACTAGCTTAAATGATCTTCCATAAGTCAGTGGTTAGCAGTGTCTGTTTTACATTATGCATGATTCCTAGCTGCACTTTGTATAAGCTAATTGCATGGTGACTCATTAATAATCTTCAAGTTTTTCCTGAGAAGTGAAAATTTATAGCTTTTGTAAGCTGAATTATTTTTCACATTTGCCTGGTTTGGGGACCTGGAAGTCTAGTCCAAAGTCTAAATATCAACATCAGGAATCAAGTAGGAATAAGGGGAGCAGAACTGAACAAAGTCCAGTTAGTGATGCAAAAATATGAAAAAACAAGTAATACTTTTTAATGTTTTTGTTTTGATGACTGCAGCAAATATACCAGTAAAGAGGCCTATATCTTATAATGGATAAAAAATAGCCTATGAATGTTTCCAACCATAAACCGAATTCATGAGGAGACCTAAGGTCTCTTTATGCTAAAATTCGCTCAATTCAGCACTGACTGCAAAGAACAAGTGAAAAATGGGATTCTCCTGATGCATCACTGGTCAACAGACATGGTGGGGCACATTACTTCAAGGTGAGGCATCACCATGCAATCTGGGCATCGAGGCAGTCAGCCAGCCTTCATGCCTGCCAGGTAAATCTCAGTCTTTAGAATCCCTGGATATACCCACAGAATGAACCCAACTGCCTTTGAAGTCTTGGCTAACTAATGGAAGATTCTCTGGTCAAACAAATACCTCAGTCTTGGATTAATTACTGCGGTAGATTGAAGTATGAGCCACAACAAAAACATAATTTTAATCCGCATTCCTGTGGTTGTGAACGTATTTGTAAATAGGATCTCTTGAATGTGTTGTTTAGTTAAGATGTGTCCCAACTGAATCAGGGTAGACTTAATCCATATTACTGGAGTCCTTTATAAAGAGAAGAAATCAGAGAAGATCACAGGTATCAGAAGTCAGTGGAAACCAGAAGAGCAGACACGTGGAGAGAAAGATAGCCACATGACGGGAGACAGAGATGCAAGCCAAGGAACCCTAAGGACTGCAGCAAGCCAGCACAAGAACACTGAGGACTCCTTAGAGAAAGCAGAGCCTTGCTGGTGCCTTGCTTTTGTACTTCTTGCCTCTGAAAAAGTGGGACAAATGAACGCTTGATGTTGAAGCCAACCAGTTGTGTGGTGTTTGTCGTAACAGCTCTGGCAAACTAAGACAAACTAAGACAATTAGTGTGTTCTTCAGCTTAGGTTGACATTGCTCTCAAGTAGACTGGACCACAAACACAGTCAGAGCAGTTTTACCTGTCAGCAGAAGTTTAAGGTCAAACTAGGAACTCAAAATAGCACAGAGGTGGACAAAGGGAAGGTAGTTCGATTGATAAAGGGTCTGAATCCAAAGAGTTCAATTTTAATTCAAATAGTTGTCTATGGCATACTCACAATGTGTTTCCACACTGTGCTGAGCACAGTGAAGAAAAGGAACAGAAAACACAGTTCATACACTTATGGAATTAGCAAAGAGACAGTTAATACATGGCTAAAGCTTGGGCTCTAGAGCCAGATTGGTTGGGTTAAATCCAAGCTTTCCTGTGCATCTATGGTATGATCTTGGGCAAGTGCTTCTACTTCTCTGTACATTGGATTCCTTTTTGGAAAATGGGAAAAATAATATCTTGTGGGGCTGCTGACAAGATTAAATAAATTATCAATCACTTAGACTGATACCTGGCAAATAGTAATTTTTCATTAATAGTTATTACATATACTGATGCAGGAAAATGGGGCAAAATTCAAGAAAACAGTTAAATTGCTGGAAAAATTCTGTGCCTAATTAATTTACTCTAGTTAGACATCAATGGAATGATCAACACAGCATAGATATAAATGTTTAAGAGATTTTACTACTTGGACTAGCATTTTTGCTTTTTATCTGCTTAACAGGTTGGCTATTAGGGAGACAACCTCGCCACTGTTAGCACAATGAAAAGATCTTAATGGCAATTCAATATTAATTGAATAAAACCTTATCTTATATGATGAAAAGCTCTACTTATTGGTTATAAAATAATTTACTCTGTTTAAGTTACTTCAACTTTCCTGTCTATAGTTTTTTATCAGTACTTATGATGTCTCAAAACTTGCTTAGAGGGTCTCTGGAGAATATTTTGAAAAGGGTCTAGACATTGGGTACCTAATTAGGCTACTCCCCCTACCTTGAACTCGAAATTGGATTCTAAATTCCCTGGAGTCAAAAATATAGACTATGCAATTTTTTCATATACCATATGCTGGAACAAAGCCTTAAACTGAAAACCATAATCTTACATACTTAATGTTTTATATGTTGTCTCATTTCTCAATTACAACCAAACCAAACCAAATGAAAAACAAACTAAAATTCCTCATAATTAAAAAGATCATGATGTTTTCCTTAGCCCCCTGTATTTCATGCTGATTGTGTTTCTTTTCATAAACATTGGACAGGGAATTGAGGAAATTTACATTTGGTTCTAACTTTGTCACTAAGTGACTGGATTACCTTGGTTGGTTAAAATACAGCACCTCCCTTGAGTGAGTTTCTCATTTTAAAAGAAAAGATCAGGGCTCCACAACCTCTAGGGCACCTTCTGGCACTATAACTTTATGTATTCTAAATAGAAGAAACTCATGAAATTTAGACTTGTCTAGTGTTTCTCTACTTTTTGTAACCCATGTTACTCCCTTACTGATGTTAAAAACAAACTCGTGGTCTCCTTTAGTAATTGTAAATTTAAATACAGTGGCTACAAATATATTAAAACAATGGAACAAAGGTATCCCCACCACTAGGGATGAAGACACAGTCCCTTCAACAAATTCCTTACTTCCATGTACACTCCTCGATGGGCTTCTCCTCCATTACATTTGAGAATCACAAAACAATCTCACTAATTCACACCGAGGTTGATTTTCCCTAATTTACCTCTACAGAATGGATATGCTAAACTGCAAATTCAAATGGAGTTTTTTCAGCCCCTTGATCTATGCAAAGCAAAATGCCTTCATTTACTGCTTTCTTCGATATCTTCCAAGATTGTGCACCCCCAGATAATAGTGTGAGCATGTATTTCCATGTTGTGCTATTACTGGCTGACACGATTTCTAGTTTCCAATAACCAAGACTATAAGAATTTTTGTGTTTTTAGTATTACTAAAGAAGACTCATTGCTATCCTTCACAGTGCTAAAATATATGGAAGAAAGTTTGGTAGCTTTGCACTAGACCAGTTTAAGCTACCATCAAAGTAAACTCAATGATAAGCCTAGTTGATAATAAAATCTCAAGCATGAGATTATAAATAAACACGAGAATTTTTAAAATCCTTCTCATTTAATTGCTGTGAAAAAGATGAAACATATGCAACAAAATGAAAGTATCTTATAGTTATTTCTGTCATAAAAGCAAAGACTTGATGGGAAGGAGAAAGGGCAGGAAGTGAAACTAGTGATAAAAATGAAGGGTCCAGCGTGGGACTGGTGCACATAGAGACCAGGTTCCAATAAGACTCTACAAATAGCTCTGATCAGAATCTAAAGTGATGGGAAACAGCGTGTAGCTTCGAGATTATCTGGTTCACACTATTTGTGAGTTAAGCCAGCACAAGTAACATCATGAATGCATAATTATAATTATGCATCAGAGAATGCATAATGATCTTAAAATCAGTAAACAAAGAAAAAGTACTGGAATTTTTCAGCTATTTTCAGTTTACTGTTACAGAAGACAAAATATGACTAAGATTTTAAGGATGAATGACTCTTACTGAAACTTTTTGCATGAAATATGCAACTTTGAGGAAATAACTGATGAACCGTTATTGCTTTACAAGTTCCTTTTTGGAAATTCCACATGAACAATGAGTTAAGTCAGAAAAATGCAATAAGATATTTCAATATATGAGGCACACACTCAGGAATGCTCATATTTAAAATACCGAGGCTTAGAGACAGAAGAAATAATAAAGAAGTATCTTGAACTTCTGATGGTTTCTAATACAATAATGCATGCCCCTGGAATTGTTTGAAAAAATAAAATGATCTGTGGTTGACTGATATAAAACAGGCAAAAGAACTAAGACATGTGCTGGAGGTCAAGATGGCAAGTGAGGAATTTGTTTTTTGGCAATTTACCAGGTTCCAAAAATCTAACCGTAATAATGTCTAACCCATATGTCGCCATTTGTGATATAAAATCGTTTCCTTTCAGGTTGCCAAGACGAAGATGGAACTCCAGTTGAAGGTTAATAACTGTCATACCTTGAAAGGCAGTTATGTCATGTAGCAGCAGCCTTCTATTTTTTCGGCTAAATGATCTGATATTCTGGAGCCCTAATCTTTTCTCACGGTACTATTTTTACTGCTCCGCTCTGGAACTTTGCCAAGTTCTCCTCATTCTTCTTAATAGAGCCTTAAACTGAATACCATATCCTAACATGGGTGCTGGTAAACTTGGAGGCTAATGGGTTCTACCTAGTCCCTACACAGGTTTAGAGGCTAAGGATTCTTTGGAGAATTTTTATTCTTCCTCCACGAGACGAAAATGATGTCAAAAGTTACCTGGAATTCCTTTCACTTTTTATTTCTTCTTGCCTTACCTTCCCAACAAAGTCCAGAGAAACCATTCATTATTCTTTTTCAATTCAAGTCTTTCCTTTACTGAATTTCCCTAGTATTATATTCTTTTCTTCACCTAAAGTTCTTGTTATCACTGACTAAATTTCATCTTTTGATGCAGAATGTTCTGACACTCAAATAATAATTATTCGTGTTATTTTTAATCATATTCTCCAATATTTTAAAATTTTCTCCTTTTTCCTCCACCTCTCTCTTGACCCCCCTTCCATCCCAGTTTTCTTTGCCCATAGAGAAAAATGGGGAGAATGGCAACATCCTACTGACCTCAGTCATCTCTTGGCTCTGCTTACATACTGAAGAACCAGGTGAAAACCTCAAATTAATTCACTCTATCACCGATTTTGTCTGTAAATTAATTTTTAGTAAATATATGCTTTTGTCTTATGGAATCAATTTAACTATTTCAGTTATAAAAAATGAATCAGCAGATATGTACTAATCACCTGCTATGGATAAGGATAATCCTGAATGTCATAAAGATCATAGAAAAGCAATAATTTTGAAGACCACTACAAGATTTATAAGCCTGGATTGTGGTGAGGAAAAGGTTCAAGAATAGAAGAGGGGGTATAAAAGCATTTCTCAGGCCATCGTTAGGTTGGCTGGAGAATTACAAGAAGGGAAAGCATTTCAAAAGGACAGACTTTTGAGAAGGTGCTGGAAATCAACTCTGTCATATTAGTGGGTGATAATCCAAGTTTCACCTCTGAATTTAGGGAGATGAGAGGCATACGATCCCTTTTTCCATAAATTTTCCACTATTTTCCCAATAAAATGAAAATCACCTTCTTTATTTCAGCATTCAGAACATCTGTCTTTTGGACTATATCCTGGTTCACATGCTAAAATGTTACAGATGCACAGACAATTTAAATATGTGGTGACCCTGTAAAAAAGAGAGTACAAAGGAGACAGGAAAGTTCACAGACTTTCTAACAGAAAGCCAAGTCTAAATATATTATTGGACATTTGAAAAATTCTCTCATATTTCAAGTAAGTGTTTACAGCATTTTTTCTGCTAATGTTCTTTTTTTTTTCTCTTTCTGTATTGGTTGAAATGACATTCTTACATTGTTAATATTAGATGACTGTGCTGAAGACTTTAACCAAACCAGAAAAAAATTAGTGTGAAGAAGTTAAAGCAGGAGTCCTAGTTATAAATGGGTTCTAAAAGTTCATTTGAAAATTTACTATTTGGAACTCAAAATATATTTTTCACCTTCACCAGTGTTTCTCAAACCAGAATATGAAGACCCCTGAGGGTCTTTAATATTTATAGAGTTTTTTTTCAATTTGTTGTTCTCATTTTGATGCTAATACAACAAACATGAAAACAAACATTCTTTTACTATGCATACTGACAAACCATCTGTTTTGTAGTAAAAATTCACAGCTGAAACAGAGTAATATTTTAGTTCCTTTAAAGTAGTGTTTCTCAAATTGGAGTCCAGAAAACCTTGGAAAGACTTGAGCCTATTGAATTTGTTTTCTTTTCCCTTTAGAAAGAATCTATAAATCTATATCAAACTGAGCAAAGAACTGGCAGACACCAATATTACAAATGGTAGTTAATTTTCAAGGCTAGATAATAGGGTTATTTAGCTCATAATACCACAATATTTAAAGTATGAATTCCTGCATCCAGGAATAAGGGTCATTTGTTATAGGAAAGAAGGAAAGGATGGCAGAATTGTTCCCTCATCCCTTCTGGTCATAGAAAAAAAATTTAATGTGATTTGTCTTCCTGTCTGTCTGCCTCCTCCCATCTGTTCTTGTCTCCTAGATTCTGACATCATTCTCCCCTCAATCCTTGTGTTTTTTGAGTTGCATCAACTCCGTACAACAGGATCCTTACCTGAGGTATTGGTTTCTATCTTACAAATTATGCCATGTTCCAAAATGGCTGTACTTTACTCTTTGACCATAAACCAAACAAATCAAACATAAGTCTTCTGTTCATTCAGCAGAGTAGCTCTCAGAAGGAAAGCAATCTGATTGAATTAATTGATATTAAGGTATGAATGATTGCTATGCTACCAATATTCCTATCATATTAAGCTATTCCTGTTTTCCAAAACTTTTTCCTTTTCCCAAATCTGATCAAACACAGGCTTTATGTCTTCCAAGTTTTTGTTTGTTCATTTTTTGTTTTTGAATCTCCTCAGTGGCTCTCTTGGCTAAATATTTGATGTTTGCAGAATGGCGAAGGTGGAACTTCAGGCATTTTTTAAGTCAATATAATAAGCAAAAGGAAGTCAGGAGCTGTCTGTAAATAATGTATAAACTCAATGACCACTGAAGCCTGACATAGTGACTTTTGAAATGTTTTGAGTAGGCTCACTGGTTAGCAAGTTACTATTGTGGAACAGGAACGACCTGTGCTCCTAAGAATTATGTTCTTGTTGCTTCAGAGAGTAATTTCTGAAACTGCTGAACTCGGGTAGCTCTACACGTATCCTGGCCCCACTGCATATCACTTGTCACTAATTGGCAGCAGATGCGCCAGACAGACCTGGACTTGGCAAACAGACTGAACTGTTCTTTCTGCCCTGAGGAAATCTGTCCCTCCAGGTAAAGCTTGAGGTCATGTGCAGAACAGTTGAGTTTGTATTCCTGCTATACACACCAATATTCGAGTAGTACTGGTCAACTCTTTTGGATATTCTGAAAAGAATTACTTTTCAAACATGATTATTTTTCAATTCCCGACTTAAAACAGCTACATAGTACTTGGTACACAATGTGAACCAATAAATATTTCAGAGCTTAATGCAATGTGACCTAAAACTGTGGTTGATGTCCAATTTCTCATAGCATTATTAACCAGCTGGTATGCACTGGATTCAGATTCACTATGAAATGGGAGTACGTACTCATTTTCACAAAAAGTTTAAGCAAAACATGCTGACCTGCATCTATTTTAACTTTTCAAGGAGTCCTGTCACCATCAGAGTTCCAATATCAGTCATTTCTAAGAACCCTGGACCACCAGTGACACAATTTTTAATGGTTTGCTCCTTTACAATATTATAAAAATGAATCTTATTCTGTTTTTAATCACAAGCCTTACCCAGCCATCAAGGCAAGTATATAATAAGCTAAGCTACTGTGTAAATCTAAACATTCTCCACAAATGGAAAAGATACAGCCTGGGCTTTCTGATTGTTACTAAGGCGACTATCTAAAATGAAAATCAGATTAACCCTTCTGTTGCCTGGAACTACCCAGGTATCACGTTAGCTGACTTCCCTGCACTTATCTCTCCTTTTTCCCCCTCAAGAAATTCATAATTGCATTGCTCCAGAGTAGTTAGGCTCTGGTTATCCTATCTGAGGCCGAGAGGGCTGTGATCGGTGGTAGTCCCATCTGGACACATAAGAGTAGGGACTGCCTCATAAGGAGGGTTATATTGCAGGAAACGGACATTAATATAGAAAACTTGCAATTTCCCACTTATTTGAGGCATTAGTTTGATGAAATCCTTGTCAATATTAAAGGATTCCCATTCAATAAATAGCAGAGTACTACTGTATTTTCCTTTCACTCAGGAAATGATTTGACAGTAAAAGCTGTATGTTTCACAAACACATTTTCCTCAACTAGTATTGAATGACATTAGCAACTGTTAACATTTACTAGGAAGAACAGTATTTCAAAGCATTATGCAGAATGTTAGCCAAGAACAAATATCCCATCAGGCACTGTCTACTCCCTTTTTACAGTTAAACAAAACAGGGAGTTGAACAGCAAGAAGGCGGGGGGAGAGGGGGAGAACATATTTTCATGTAATTTTGACAATGAGTAGGGGTGCACCAGAAATCCACTAATGTTAGATTTATAAAACCAAGTTGCATAACAGCATGGCATTAAAATGTCTGTACCTTTCAAAATATGTTATTAACAATCAAAGTTCTTTATAAGCTGCCATTCCCCACTGTCTCCCCACCTGTCCCAGACTCTTCAGTAGGATGTCTTGATAGTCCTCAATTGGCCATTCTACTGCAGGCAAAATGGCCTGTTTGTTATTCCCTACGCACGGCTTGAGTTCTCCCTTCATCTTCTGGTTATGGCATTCCCCATACCGAATTCCCTCCCTGCTCCTCTCTACCAATTCATACCCCTCACTTCCTTCAGACCTTGTTCAGCTCTCACTGCCCTGAGGAAGCATTTCCCAATTAACCTCCCTCCTTCAGTTCACCTTTTATGTCCCCTCTGAATATAATTGTACTGTACCATTTTGTACTTGTTGGTACATTGCTTGTAATAGCTTTTTTCTTATTGTGTCCCTGTCATTGCATTTGCTTCTATTTTGTTTCTCAATATTTTATTATATGTGCTTCTGATTTCCTTCTTCACAGTCTTCTGATTTTTGGCATTTCAGCAACACCGATGTACTAATGCACAGGTCAGTTCGTCAATAAATACTTTATGACTAATTAGAAATAGTTAATGTTCATGAATCACTATAGGTCTTTATAGTTTTACAATTCCTCATACTGAATTTTTCAAAGTAGCACCACCACTAGTAAATGGCTCTCAAATCTCTCTCTTCTGCTCATAGCCAATCTCCCATATTCCAGCCTTTCTATTACCTCATTACCTCCTGGATATTTGTATTTCGTTTTCTTACTATCATGTTCAATTCAGCATGCCTGAAGTAAAATTCATCCTCTACAAAAGACAATGTTCCCTTCACACTTATTTCTATTAAATTTACTCACCAATTTCCGAAGCCCTCTAAACATTTCAAACTTTATGTACAATATTACATAGGAAGAACTCAAGGAATGTTTGCTAAAATAATGAAATACATTTTTGGCTGAGTGTTTACACAAAGCATTCAGTATGCTTTCCTTATGGAGATTAATTATTGAAGTCAACATGATCAAAAATGTAAAAGAACATGTAACATGCAAGAATAACCAAATTTATTTTTAAAGATATTTAATTAACTATGTATTATTCAAAAGATATTAAGCTAATGTAGAGGCTGAGGTTCAAAACCACAGAACTGGCAACAAATTCTGGTAGATAAGGAGGAGTGAACATGGAGGGTTAACTGAGAAATGCTTTGACTACTAGAGTAGTCAATTACCTGGTGGAAGACATCCAGTTAGAAATACTTTGAGGGGAGGCCATCTTCTGCTACAAGAAGGTGACTATGGACAGGTACATTTAACTTTTTGAAGGTGTACTTCCTGCCTCAGTGAAAAGAATGTTGGACAAATGAATTTCAAAGGTCACTTTCTCTTACAACATCTTATGAATCTAAATTTAACTCTCTGAGTGGCAGATGCAGGATATAAGTGAGTGAGAGGGAGAGGAGAGGTTCTTCTGAGGTTCCAGGGTTCTGTCTCTGTTCCTTTCCTCTTCTCTCAAATTCATCATTCATAAAAAATGCAGTTTATTATATTTAAGTACTTTATTACCTGGACACATTTGCATTTCATCAAGAAACCAAGTTTTATGTTAAAAAGGGTAGAGGTTTTAATAATGGAATTTCAGCGATCAACAGGAGGGAGAATTGTAAGTAACAAAGGCACACCAACAACTTAGCTCAAAAATCACAGAATTGGCTGTTACCTACCTGAAGGCCAATTCTGTAAATCTATTTCTAAGAGATGGCTGAGAAGTAGAAAGAGTCAAACAGTATGAGAAGATCTGAGGAGGACCAATACAGAAACCTTAAAATCAAAGTGGGGAACTTGGTGAGCTTCATTAGGTCAACATAATTTTGTAAAGATAGGGGCTTATTCAATCCAAGGATGGCAAAGGGGAGGATAATTTGGAAGGAGGGTAAAATTCAGTTGAAGAAAAGGCTTGATTTCTCCTCCCCACCAGAAACAAACAAAAAGAACTGTGAGTAGGTAATCAGAAACAGTTCTTCCTCTAGTTAGCAATGTGATCAGCTGTTTCTCCAAGTTTCAGTTTCTTTATTTGGACATAAAGGTTAAGACTAGGTGCCTTACAGCTATAACACTCTGTGACTTGGTAATATTAAGACAAAACAGGAATGTTACCAAAAAATGATATGTAATTTTCCTAAAGGAGATAGAGAACACAGCCAGTACTAATTTATTATTAAAATAGTGATGGTAATAGCTAGTATTTATTTAGTGCTTACTCTATGACAGCCTTTGTGCTTTGTACTTTACACACGACTTTTAAAATTCACACAATATGCATGTATGCAATATTACCCTCTCTACTCACACGGATGAGTCAATGGGGGCACAGAGAGAGGTGAAGTAAGTGGCCCAGGGACACAAGCTCATTTGTGATGAAACACAGATTTAATACCAGGCATTTTGATTTCAGTGCCTGAGCTCTCAATTACTATACTGCAACACCTTAAATTAAAATAAGATCTGAAACAAACAAAAAATTTTAAGAAGAAGAATGGTAAAACATAAGCAGGGCTAGAAAAATTTGTTTAATGGAACTCAACACAATAAAATATTATCTCCCTTTTGGGTAAGGAGAGACAATATTTAAAAGCAGACATGAAAAAGATTGGTAAGTATTTGTTTCACCTCTGTCTTCACACACACAGAAACATCACACAGACATCACCAATTTTGGTTTGCTTGTTTTGGTCTTTGTTTTACTTATGTATTTATTTAGAATATGAATAAGAAATATGTGAGATGAAAAAGAATCTATCCTTAATGCAAGAAAGAGAAAATGAAATAGTACTTACTTACACAAATTGTTAGTGTTTAAAACCAAAGGGCCCTGTCAATTCCACACAAGATAATTTGAGACAATGTCAAATGCTGTTTCAGAACCTGCAATCATAATCCAAAGCAATATGAAATTCAAGAGGACCAAGGAAGAGCTCATATTCAGAAAATAACCTTGAATAGAAAATAATGCTGGGCAGCTAGGAAAAGTGCCAAGAAAATACTGGAATGAGTCATGTCAAATTTATTTGCATATTCTCAAAGATGGAGACCATTAGCTAAAGACAAATGTAGTGTTGCATTGGATAAGTCTCAACAAATCAATATAATTTCCTCACCCCATTTTCTCATATAAAAATGAGGAGCCAATTGGGCTGACAAGAAAAATTTTGGCTCTTATTCAATTAAAAAAACATTTTACATGCAATACTCAAAAAGTCTTAAAAAAACTCAAGTATACTTTTTTTCAAATGAACACAGAAATTAATTATGAGGGATTTTCAAAGAGTAGTTGCTTATGGCTTAACACCAGCCTATAGGAATCCACAACTGTTAGCCCTCTGTCCAGAATTATTTATCAAATATGTTAATGATATAAGTGAAGCGATAAATCATTTGCTAATTTAATTTGCTGGCAACATTAATCTGGAAGGGATCACTAGATTCAGTTACATGTTGTATTTACTAAGTACCTAGTTTATGTCAAATATCACATGAGGCATACATACGCATCATTTTCTTTCTTTAGGAAAAACCTCTTGAAGCAACTATTACCTTTACATTTCATTTGGTAATGAAATCAAGGTTCAGAAATACGTCGGCTAATCTGTGGTCAACAACTAAGAGTGGTGAAGCTGGGACTGGAACCTGGACCACCTGAATTTGAGCCTAGTGAGCTTTACACCATCAATGTTACCTAGTGGTGGTATCAGCACCTTAAAAGCCAAGTACAGATTTTGAATGCCTGTAATGTTTTAAGCAAAATGACTATGCAAAATATAGCTTTACAGAGGTATATATCAAAGTAGTTTACTCTAAGTATTATTCTTTGAGTATTTGTATTATTCTGTGAGTATTATGCTAAGATCTTCTTCTAATGTTATTTGATTCATTCATTCATCCATTTAACTATTCAACAAATATTTATCAGATGTGTTCTAGGCACTGATAGCAGATCACTGAAATAAACAAGGTCCCTGTGCTTGTGAAGCTTCACTCTCTGCACGGGAAAAATAATAATAAACACATGAACAATAAATATAATGTAATTTTAGGAAGGGTAAAGACATGAACAGTCCAGAGAAGGCCCCGTTGCAGTGAGAACATCTGAGCATATCTCTGAATGAAGCCAGAGTGTGAGCCATGTGAAGATCTGGAGGTAGAGGGAACATCAAACACAGAGGCCTCAAGGTGGGAATCTGGCATACTCTATATCAGTAAGGAGACCCATGTGGCCACCAGGAAGTCCAGAGATTGGGATCAGTGGGCTAGGAAAAGGTCATATCATGAAGAGCCTTGCAGGCCATCTTAAAAGGGTTGACATATTCCAAGTGTGATGGCAAGCCATTGGATGATTTTGGCAATACAATGCTGTCATTTACATGTTAAAAAACCATTCTGGGTGTCATATGAAGAACAGTCTCCAGAGGGCAGGAAAGAATAGTGAGAAATGAATTAGGATGCTGCTGATTAGACCTCTTGAGAGATGACGGTAGCCTGAACTAGATGGTAATTGTGGAGGTGGTGGCAAGTGGTCCAATTTTGAAGGCAGAGTTGATCCGCTTGCTGGATATGAAGGCAGTGATGAAAAAAGCAGAATCAAGGATGACTCCCTTGTGTGGGGCCTAAATAGAGGCGACTATCAAGATGGGAAAGACTCAGAGAGGAACAGTTTCAGGGAACACGGATTGGAGTTGTGATTTCCACATCTTTAGTGTGATATAGAGATGTCAAGTGGACAGTTAGAAATATGAACTTGGAGCTCACAGGAGAGGTTGGGGCTGAGATTGGCAATCACTAGTTTAATGATGGCAGTTGGAGCCGACAGACTTATATAGGAAGAGTAGAGGCCCCAATTTTGAGTTTGATATTTACCAACATTTAGAGGTTAGGAATGGATAAGGTCAGCAAAGGAAACTGACAAAGTTCAGCCAATAGGTGGGGAAAAAAAAGAGGACAGAGTCATGTCATAGAAACTAAGCAACAAAAGTGTCTCAGGAAGGATAGCATGACAGAGTAGGTCAAAAGAGGCTTACTTAAGCCTTATACTCAAGCAAAGTAAGAATTAGCATTCACATTCCCACCCACTTTGATTTTTTTAAAGCCGACCAGACTGAAGCTGAGAGAATTCAATTAATTTTCCCAAGATCACACAGCTGATTAGTGACAGAGACAGGACTCATTCCGGCACTGCCCGATTCCAAAGGACATGTTTTCCACATTTTCAGAGTGTTTATGTTGGCTACTTAAATATAGATATGAGTGCAGAGCACTAACTTCCATCTTTCCCACCAGCCACTGCCATGGAACCATAACTCCTAACCTTGCTACTCAAAGTGTAGTTCACCTTGACCAGCAGCACTAGCATAACCAATTGTTATGAAGTTGTTAGAAATGCAGAATCTTAGGCCCTACTGTGTACTTCTGCATCAGACTCTGCATTTATTAAGATCCCCAGATTGAAAGCATGGGCTTTGGAATAAAACTCTTTGAGTTCCAATTCTGGCTAGGCTATTCATTACCTTGGATAACTTGCTTAATTTCTCTGTGAGTTAATCTATAAAAAAGGGAATAATAAATGGGGAATGATAAATATTAAATTATTAAGTATAATTATACTTACCTCATGAGGATTGTTGTGAGGATTAAATGAGATAATACCCATAAAGTGCTTAGAAAAATGCCTGGCACACTATTAAAATAGCCAGAAAACTGCAAGTGTTGGAGAGGATGTGGAGAAATAGGAATACTTATTCACTGCTGGTGGTAATGCAGAATGGTATAGCCACTGTTTATACCACTACAGACAGTTTGGCATTTTCTCAAGAAGCTAAGTGTAAAACTGTCATATGATCTGGCAATCCCACTACTAGGTATATAGTCAGCAGGACTGAGAGCAGGGAGTCAAACAGATATTTGCATTCCAGTGTTCACAGCCATATTATTTACAATTGCCAAAAAATGGAAACAACCTCAGTGTCCATCAACTGATGAATGGATAAACAAAATGTGGTATATACATAGAATGGAATATTACGCAGCTAGAAGAAGAAATGAAGTCATGACACAATTGACTACATGGATGAACCCTGAGGATATTATGTTGAGTGAAACAAGTCAGAGACAAAAGGAAAATATTGTATGATCTCACTAACATGAACTAAATACAACTAGCTAACTCATGGTGTTAATATCTACAACACAGGTCATCAGAAGATAGCATGAGGGCAGAGAATGGAGAGCTGATGCTTAACTTGTGTAGAATATGTAAAAAGGTTGAAGCAAATGTTTGGAAATGGATGGAGGTGATGGGAGCACATTATATTAAGTGTAACCAACAGCAATGATATGTGGGAACAATTGTGGTTAAAAGGGAAAGTTTAGGGTTGTGTATGTGCTAGAGGGAAAGCCAGAGGGTGAAACATGGGACTGTAAAATATAGTGAACCTCCTTGTGGGTGAAAATGTTCTAAATTGATTGTGGTGATGTATGCACAACTCTGTGAATATACTAGAAGACAGTGATTCTACAATTTAGATGGACTATATGGTATGTGAATTTATGTTAATAAAACTGCATTTAAAATAAATAAATATAGAGATAAGAACTATTATAGAACAACTCTGGTAAGATTAATCATTTACAACTTTGGCCACTCACATTTATTAGAGAAAGAAAAACATCTACCAATTAACAGTCACTTTTTTTGGGTGGGGGAAAAAATAAAAGCGTACATGCATAAAGATGCTTGTCCTATCAGAGTTCCTCTCTATTGCCAATTTTGTAGACCCATTTATCATTATACATTAATTTCCTTGATGAAAGTTTTTATTTTGCTCACAAACTAAATCAATTAGCATGTTATGTAAAGTTAAACCCTCATATAACTTACTAATTTAGTGACAAAACATCTAGGATTTCTATATACCAAGCTTTAACCAAGAATATGTGAAATTCTAGGTTTGTACAACATCTCTGTAAAAGGCTCCATGCCAAGTCTTATTTTATGTGAGGGGACTAAAGCTGAAGCACCTTTTGGTATGGCATCTCTTTGCTAGTGCCTAACATCATAAAATTTTTGGCAGCGAAGAGCTGCCATATGGAGAGACAATGCCTATTATTCAACAATGCAAAAATCATGAAATGAATTACATTATTTTCTGTGTATCACAGTACACTTATAAGTCTACCAAGCAAAATTTGGTTTGTTGCTCAGACTAAAATAAAGCTTTTAAAAATAGTTTTTCAGTAAGTTTTCCAGAATAAATTCCTCAACTAAGAAGGATACCATACTAAATGTGAATTGATTTAAAAAGTAGCTGGTCTGTGAGCTTCAGGCAAACAATAACCATAATGATGAGACAGCTGTGAATGCCTCTAAAATTCTCTGGTTTGAATGTGTCACCTACCAGTCAAATATTATTTTTATCAAAATATAGCACAATGTATACTAAGTAAAACATGCAGTGTTGGTTCCAACAAATGCCAAGTTTGTGGCCAAAACTGGCAAAAGAAAGTATCAGATTTTTCTTAAGCAAATGCATATAAAATATGTACACATATCTTTATATATTTATACATATACAATATAAACATCATAAACAATTTCATGTGTTAATTCACTTTTAAAAATTCACAATATCTATTAAATTGCTACCATGCTCAATTAATTTTCATTGTTGAATCCTGAAATTCATCTGACTCAGCTTCAAATTAATGCAAACATCTCTTCTAGATTATGCCACATAGGGAATATAAGTGATTACAATTATTACTATTAGGCTTCCCCCCCCCCCGAGTTGAATATTTATAGTAAATGAATAATGGGACAAATGCACTATAAGGCCATATTTATGTTTACTAAAATCTACCTTCCTTTAATTTGCACCCACAGAATAAAACTTCTTCTTCTTTACAAGATGCCTTCAGATTCTGAAAGCAGTTTATACTGCTCAACCAAAGTGGATATTATGGAATTGTATGCCTAGCATCCCTACTTTTCTGAGAATTGCTTCGCCTGCTCCCTCTCATCCGGTCCAGGGATGGGCACCTCTCCCTGTGCTAGGACAATAAGTCCCTTCTCCAGGGTTTGCAGTGATAGAACCAAGAGAGCCAAAAGTGTATATCACTGTGATGCAACTATGACCTGTAAAGTTCAGAACATCTCTCCATGTGAAGGAGCAGAGGAAGTGAAAGGAAAGAGAATGAAGCAGACTTGCAGAAATCAGAAGCTACAGTAAATGTTGGTGGTATTCTGACTGGGTTTGAATCTTTGGGCCCAGTGATTTACTGCCCTTGGTTTCCATAAGATACCTCATGGTTCTAATATTTATAATAAATTCCCCCTTTTCCTTAACTGAGTTAAATGTATTTTTGTCACTTGCAACCAAAGGTCTTTAATACATTCTCATTTACTTCACTCAATGCTCACATGAGACAGAGAAACCCTGATCTCTAATTCAGCCACCTTCATCAACTGTGTTACTTTCTACAAAGCCTCAGAATTCTCTGTGCATTTCAGTTCCTATTAGTTCCAACATTCTTTTTCCTATATAGAAGAAGAGCAAAGGGCAAAAAAGAAAAAAAAAAAAAAAAAAAAAGAAAGAAAGAAAGAAAAAAGGAGGTAGAGGCTACTTCCAAAATTGGGTTGTGCCATTATCTTCACTTTCAGATGCATTTGGCTATAAACTGGAATTGAAGAGTAAAGGGGGGTGAAGTCGTATGAGAACAAGCAAAGAGCAGAACAAGGAGGAGAGGACAGAGAGAGTATACAAATAAACAATTATGTCACCATTATGTATAAGGTTGGCCATGAATAGATCAATCCAAATCCAGTTAATTAGGGGACAACCTGGGGAACAGGTGATGAATTCTCCCGAGTGCCTCATAGACTTTCCTAAGCAATAATGGCATTAGAAGCTGCCATCTGCAGGTCCTATCTTGTGCCAGCTACTTACTGGGCTTGGTGATTTTGTACATTATACTAATTCTTTGGCATAGACATCTTTCAGGTATATTCAGAGGAATAAAAAGACTGTTGGCTACTCCCTGGATCCTTGCAACATGGGGCATGGCTTCAGGTGGCGATTGAGAGAAATGATTCTTCGCCAGCTGCCAAGCGTAGGTACAGGGAAGTAACTGTGGGTGAGAGAGGGAGGACAGAGAGGGCTCACCCCTGAAACCCAGGAGAATCTGTCATTGAACTCTGATGGGCTGAGAGGAGAAAATTAAAGCGGGATACTGAATAATGATGTATTATTTAGCACGCGCACACACACACACACACACATA